>NW_005871985.1:89604-97172 GCF_000147115.1 Myotis lucifugus
CCGAGAGGAGACACAGACTGTAGAGGCAGCGGTTGACCCCGCGGCCAGAATCGTTAGCCTTTGGGGAAACGCACATTAAACCCCACCCAGCAGCCTGGCTGCCATAGGAGCAGCGACACCCCAGCGCCGTGGAGGAGCCGGTGCCCTGGCGTGTGGCTGGTGGGAATGTAAATGGCACAGCCGCTCTGGGGAACAGCGTGGCAGCTTCCTAACGCCACTCAGCCCGCAGCTCCGGCGGACTCGGCGGGGGGCACCTGGGCGCTGCCCCAGAGAGATGGAGGCCTGTGTTCACACCAAAACCCGGCAGTGTTCCCCGCAGCTCTGCTCCTAACAGCCAGAAGGGGCAGCACCCGGAGTCCTCTGGGGGGTGGACAGACACCCCGTGGCCCATCCGCCCCCGGAATGCCGCTCTGCCGTGGACGGGACCAGACGGGGCGCAGCACAGCCCGGGTGGCTCCAGGGAACCACACTGATGAACAGCCATTTCCCACAGACAGTGTATCATTCCATCCGTAAGACAGGCCCCCCACCCCCACCCCCGGCCTAGGAAGCAGGAGACTCTGTCCTGTCTGTACTTGGTGGCTTTGTCCAGCGCTGTAGGCACGGGGCTGTGGAGGGAGGCCTTCTGCTCTGCGGACTGGCCAGTCCGGGCCCCTGGGGAGGGGCGGGGAGTCCTTTCGTGGGAACGTGCCAGAGTCTGTCTTAGCCCAGCTGCTCACAGAAGTGACCGCATAACAAGTAAGAGACCCGTTAGGGCAGGTGGGCTGTGAGTCCAGGACATTTCATGGCCTCAAAGGTCTGAGACCGAGCTGCCAGGCCCCCAGCTTTCTGGGCAGCGTGGCTCAGCCAGGCGCTGGGAGTGAGGGCAGGAAGCCAGCCGCCCTCTGGGTCTGGGCGCCAGAGCGGGTCCCTCAGATCCAGCTTTTAGCACCGTGGCTGCCGTCCTCCCTGGACACGCTGCCCTGCAGGAAGGCGTTCTTCCGAGGACCAGATAGGCAGCGTCACAGCGGATATGGCACCCAGGAGGCAGCCCTCATGGAAGTGGAAGTGGAGTGAGCGGCATGGAGCACACAGAGGGCGCCACAGAGGGCGCTTCAGATACTTGGGGCATGAGGGAGGGAGGGAGGGAGGGAGGGAAATAGGGAGGGAAGGAGGGAGGGAGGGAAATAGGGAGGGAGGGAGGATGGACGACCTGCGCCCCTTGCTCAGCTCCCAGCTGCCGTTAATGGATGTGCATCTGCTGCCCGTCTCCCTGGTGGGATGATGGCAGGCTCTCTGTTTTCACTTCTGATTCTTAAGAACGGAAAAGGGTGCTTTGGTCACTCGACTGGTTGGTGGCAGGAATTCTTTTCTTAATCGTTGTTAGAACCGGGAGCTGGAAGGGGCCTCGGCCTTTTTATACTCACCCTCTCACTGAACTGTTAGCCAGAGTGAGACCAAAGAGGAGGGACTTACCTCAGGTGACCTTGCTGGTTGGCAGCTGGCCAGGCCTGGAGCCCCAGCCCGACTCCCAGCAGCGCTGTTCTCGGTGCTGAGCTGCTCGGCTGTGCCCGCCTGATCACACTGGGCGGGGCGGGGGGGGGCGGGGCTCTCAGAGAGGCAAGTGGCCCCGACCTGGATTTCTCTCCCGCAGCCTCCTCAGGGCTCAGAGTTCATCCCAGGAAGTTGTTTTGTGTGTAAACTCCTTCCAGAGTGTTTTCACCTGGGAGTGGGTCTGGTTTGGGCTGGAGTAGATCTGACGCTGGACCCTCTGCCAGGAGCAGAGAGAGCGGGAACCGCTCTTCAGGGCCAGCTGACTCGCCGCCCTCCACCTGGATCCCAGGTGCATAGTTCGCATCTCAGGGGGGTGGGAGCTGAGGGGGGTGGGAGCTGAGGGGGGTGGGAGCTGAGGGAGGTGGGAGAGCGGGGACAGTGGTTTGCAGCCCGAGCTGCTGGGGGCTTTCGGAAGAGCCGGTGCCACGCTGCACCGGTGACATCGATCCCCGGAAGTGGGCCTGGGCATCGGCAGGTCGGAAGAGCTCCCCATGGTTCGGATGGGCAGTGACGCTCGGGAACTGTGTCTCCGGTGAGCCCGGGGCTCCAGGTGACACAGCACCTCCTGCTTTCACCGGCTCAGCGTGGCTTTGGGTAACTAGAGGATGTGGTGCCGATTGAGGTGGACATTCCTTAATGCCACGTCCTGCTCACGTCCACCCTGGGGGTACTTCCCAGCTGTTCGGTTTATTCAATGTCACTTCATGGCATGAAACTTGACTATTAACTAGGGAACTCCCGTGAGTCCAGTTTGACCTGGGGTCTGACGCGCTCTGTGCGGGACACTTAGAGGCACACCTCTCCGCGAGGGCTGTGGGGTCAGGCCTGCCTGGGGTTTGCTAACTCGCCGTGTCATGCGGACAAGTTTTAAAACCGGTCAAAACTGGCTTCATGTACAGAATGGGATGCAGGCATCGTTATCGTCTGATGATTGTTCGGAGGTTCAGATGCAAACCCATGTGAAAGTGCTTAGCTTCGTGCCTCTGCCAGGCACATGGTAAGTGCCAGTAGTCTCCATTATTGAGAGAGAGAGAGAGAGAGAGAGAGAGAGAGAGAGAGAGAGAGAGAAACATCGATGTGAGGGAAACATCGAGCAATTGCCTCCCATATGTGCCCTGACTGGAGATCAAATCCACAACCTTTGGCTGTACGGGACGACGCTCCAACCAGCTGAGCCACCGGCCAGGGCATAATCATCACTTTTAATGTGAATATTCAGAGCTAATAACTCTGCCACCGATGCTTCCTCCATAGCCTTGAACCGAGGGTTTTCCTCGTCTTAACTGGTAGGCTTACGTGCCACTCAGGTATCGGCCTCTTGAGTGCCTGAGGTTCAACTGTGTAGCCAAGAGCTTCGTTTGTCTCTTTGGTCTCTTTTCTGGAACATCCTACAAGCCTTCTGGCTGGAGGGGAGTGAGTCACTGCCCTTCGCTCTCAGCCCTGGGGGGTGGGGGGTGATCTCAGCTGCGGAGCTCGGAAGTGTCTTCCGTGCTTCTGGGCACCTGTGCTCGGTCCCCTCACTCTGCTCAAGCTACTATAGATGTGCACGTGTTCATCTGCCCCCACTGAGTTCTGTCTGAGCAAGACTGTTGTTCCTGTCACGGCCAGGTCCCTGACCGGTGCTCCCAGCGAGGTCCCTCTCCTGTGCAGGATCAGTGCTCCCGGCGAGGTCCCTCTCCTGTGCAGGATGGTGCTGCCGGCGAGGTCCCTGCCCTGTGCGGGATGGTGCTCCCGGCGAGGTCCCTGCCCTGTGCGGGATGGTGCTGCCGGCGAGGTCCCTGCCCTGTGCGGGATGGTGCTCCCGGCGAGGTCCCTGCCCTGTGCGGGATGGTGCTCCCGGCGAGGTCCCTGCCCTGTGCGGGATGGTGCTCCCGGCGAGGTCCCTGCCCTGTGCGGGATGGTGCTCCCGGCGAGGTCCCTGCCCTGTGCGGGATGGTGCTCCCGGCGAGGTCCCTGCCCTGTGCGGGATGGTGCTCCCGGCGAGGTCCCTGCCCTGTGCAGGATCAGTGCTCCCAGCGAGGTCCCTCTCCTGTGCAGGATGGTGCTGCCGGCGAGGTCCCTGCCCTGTGCAGGACCTGCTCACGGCTAGACTTGGGTGGGGCTCTTGGCTGTGTGCCCTGCAGCCTCCCGGGTTCCCAGCTCCTGGCCTCATTGGCTGGAGGGACCAGCCACAGGACATGCAACAAACATGAAAGTTGTGTAACTGTGACAGGAGGGCCTGGAGGGAGCAGTGTTCACCAGAGAACAAGCCGCCTGTCCTGTGCAGGCAGCTGGTCCCTCTGCCCCTCCGTGCTGCAGGCCCGTGTCAGAGTGTGGCCCCGACAGCCCCATCTGCTCATGTTGTCATCTGCTGTCAGCAGCAGCAGCAGCTGAAGGCACAGCTTGCCCTGATTTGCATATTTGGGTGTTTGTGCTATTTATAAGCAATTAGAGATGGCCCGGAGCCTGTTGATGGCAAGCTGGCAAATCCAGCCCAACACGGGCCAGTCTGTTAGGCACTTGGCAGGGGCGCACGCACACAGCCTTCAAGTAAACAAACACGTTCACCCATATTTTAAAGTTTCTCTGGGAAACAGGCATTCAGCCGTTGGCCATGTGGTTTATAGACTTTTCCTGACATGCCTGAGTTTGACTACCAGCCGTCTGCAACCCTACAGCGCGGCCATAGTTTTCATGGCCCCTTCTCCGTGTGCGGACAGAGGGGGCGCCAGTCCCAAAGGCTCTCCATGCAGTTGGTCTGCCCGTTCTCCCTGGTGTTCTCGTCCCTCTGCACATGTCATGAGGCCAGCATCTCCGAGCATCCCTAGAACGGCCTTTCTCCCTTTTCCTGCTGTATTTTTCTCCACATCCGTGTGTTTGGTTTGTCTCCACCTGTGCAGCGAGGGCCTCCGAAGCCGAGACTGGCCTCCCGCACTTGCTGCCGCATCACCAGCACTTACTGAGTGATCGGGCATACGGCGCTCCTTCCGGACCAGCTCAGGGTCGCCCTGTCCACCTAGCGGAGGAGCTGCTGGAGCCTGGAGCCCTGGCCTTTCAATCAGCCGAGGCAGGGGAAGTGATTCACAAGGGCACGGAGGTGGAAGGGGGCCGGGTGCATGGATCGCCCTCGGCTCTGAACCGCACAGGCCCCGTTACAGCCGTCCTCCTGCTCCGAGTAGGGAGCCGCAGGGAGGAGTTCTGCTCCGTGAGCACAGACCTGGCCACAGCCCTGGGTCAGAGACACCGGCGGTTTTTCATCATGACTGTAGGTTTCCCAGTGCCTTTAATTCCCCATGGATTTTATGAAACAGGTGAGACAATTGAAGGAGTTGGGGAACAGCAACTCTAGAATAAAGGGGGGATCAGACCAGAGAACGTGGGCCCGGCAGACGCTGTTCCGAGGACAGCGGGGTCTGATGGAAGCCTCCGAGTAGCGCATCGCCCCAGCGTGAGAGCAGCAGCTGCAGCGCCCGTGCAGCCCCCAGAAGCCCCTCATTAATTTTCAATGCGAGTGACAGGAGCAGCAGATGGCCAGGGGCGAGTGTGAGATGGGTGGTCATTGAGCGCTCCCCGCCTGCGCTGTGGGATCTGAGACTGGCTGGTCCGGCAGAGCTGATCATGACCGGGCCTCCAGCTGCCGGCTCGCGCCATCCTGGGGCCGGGGTGGCGCCTGCTGTCCTCAGGAGGACAGCGTGCCGAGTGTTTGAGATCATGGAAGTTTCCTTGCACCCGAAATCCTGCAGCAGAGCTTTTGAAAGGAGGTCTTCTCTGTTGCCTGTGAAGCTGGTGCTGGGTTTTGTAATCACACAAGTGCGTTAAAGGCTCTTCAGCTGTTACTGCGTCCGGGGCTTTGTCACGCAGGATGGAGCCTAACCATCGGCGACCCCGAGCACAGAGGAGCGGTTATCAGGGAGCTGTCCCTTGGCTTTGGCTGAGGCTGGCTTTCCTCGGTCTCTGGTGAAACCGCAGTGGAACTGGTCCAGACCGTGGTGAGATGAGAGCTGCTTGCAGCGAGGTGCCCTCCCTGCTTTCTCTGGTCCTCACAGGTCCTTCCTGAGGGCACCTGTCCTCCCTCCCTCTTGTCACAGGGAGGGGCACCCCGTGTGTAGCGGGCGGCAGTGGTCCTGGCACAGCACCAGGCGCCTGGCTCTGCAGGAGAGATGCAGTGATGGCCATAGCGAGGTTGTCCTCAGGATGCTCGGGGAATTCGTCCTGCGTGGGAAGCCGTGGAGATGAGTGTGGTCCCCAAACTGGAGGTCAGAAGCCAGGGCCTGGATGTGGAGGAAGGCCGGGCGGGAAGGTGAGAGACAGCAGGTGTGCGGCCTCTATAAATGAGCGTTTTCCTTGTCTCCCCACTCGGCACACGCAGACACATGGCTCCACCTTCCGTGTGATTTGTGAATGTGCCTGGCCGTCAGGCGTAAAGCATGGGATTGCGTTCTTCCTCGGTCAGCGGGCTTCTCCTTGCGTTCAGCACAGACATCTCTTGCGACGCAGAAAACACTCTGCAGGCACCACGCGGAGCCGGTGCTGAAATCCGCCAGCAGCGTGGAGATGGGGATGGAAAGCACAGAGGAGCGGAGCTGGGTTTCCAGGAGCCCCTGCTCACAGGCCTAAGACCCAGTGCCCCCCGCAGCCTCTGAACCAGAGAATGTCTCGGCCTTTCTCTAGACCAGTGATGGCGAACCTTTTGAGCTCGGCGTGTCAGCATTTTGAAAAACCCTAACTTCACTCTGGTGCTGTGTCACATATAGAAATTTTTTGATATTTCAAACATAGTAAAACAAAGACTTATATTTTTGATATTTATTTTATATATTAAATGCCATTTAACAAAGAAAAATCAACCAAAAAAATGAGTTCGCGTGTCACCTCTGACACGCGTGTCATAGGTTCGCCATCACTGCTCTAGACTGTAGCCCCGTCCTCGGGTTCCTGTGTGAATTTACGCCGCCAGTCGTTTTGGTGAATCACCGCACGGCTGCCATGGAACGGCGCTCCAGAGTTAAAATGCGGCCACGTTGACCCATTTCTGTGGTTCCCAGTTGTTCACTTTTTAAAGTTGTGCTCCTAGTCTTTTGTTGGTTGCAAGACACCCTTTCAGAAGCACATGGGGTGTGGGACGTCTACATGTATTTGTTTAAGGCTAGTGGGTGGGGCTGGGGGACAGCGACAGTCCACAGCAGCTGCCTGCTTGATGGCGGGGACCAAGTCCCCTGGGAGTGCCTGCCTCGCCACCCCGCCCCCTTCCCTCCCCCTCCTTCCGTCTGTGTGGGTCCCCAGCACCTGCGCATTTCGGCTCCGTCCAAGTTCAGGCGGGGAGAAAGAATGGCCCTGGCAGCACAGAGATCCCCGGGGAGGGCAGCTTGCCCAGCAGCCTTGAAAGGAGGCGTCCATCCGGGAGGGGGCTGCCTGAGCCGCAGCAGCGGGTGGCAGGGGTTCCGCTGGGGGGGGGGGGGCTGCTCTCTCACATCCCCTGCAGCATCCAGAGTGCGGAGCGCGGCGGCCATCGTCAGCGTCCAGAAGGTCCTTCCTGCAGGTTCTCGCGGCTCGGGGTTTATTGAGTGTTAATTTGATGGCAGCTCCATTCCAGCCAGCGAGTCGGCGAACTGTCCTCCTGGCTGGGGTTGGAGGTGTTCTCGGGGGCTCAGATTTAAGGGAGGAGATGAGTGAGTCCGTTTAAACCCTGAGTAACTGAGCGTGGCTGGGGGCTTTGGGCCATGTCGTTTATTAACCCCTGTTCCACTTCCCAGTCAAACCTGATGGACTCGGGGGGCTTTCTACACACACACACACTCACAATCACACTCAAACTCACACTCATACAAAAGCACTCACACACACAAACACTCACACACAAAATCAAAAACACACTCAAAAAAAACTCACACACATTCAAACGCACCGACTCATTAACAACACATAAATTCACAACCACTCACTAAGAGAACTCGCGCACGTATAAACTCGCACTCTTAATCACACACAATCTCCCACACAGAGATCCCACAAATAACACTTCCCATTGTAGAAAACTCTCCGTATCATCCCTTTCA
>NW_005871985.1:97272-140198 GCF_000147115.1 Myotis lucifugus
ACACTCACACACACACTCACACACACGCACTCACTAACACACACACACACACTCACACACACTCACTAACAAACTCACGCACACTCATACACACGCACTCACTAACACACACACACACACTCACACACACTAACACTCACACATACTAACACACTCACACACACACACACACACACACAGTCACACTTACACTTTTTAAAAAAGACCCAGCCCTTGGGCAGCCACCATCAGTAGGACCCCTTTTTGCATCTCTGGCTGAAACAACCCTCTGTCCAGTCCCATCACCCTGTTCGAAGCTCTCTGCTCTGCGTCTCTCCTGTCCACTCAGGCGAGGGCTCTCAGGGCGGCTGCGGATCACGCGTCAGTGTGACACTCTCATTGCCAGGCACACTCGAGGGCTCTAATGTGCCAGGGAGGAGAGGGAGTCCCCGCTGGCCACGGGGAGACGATGCACTCACAGAGGGAGTTGGCGCTTTGGGGGGTTATTTTTCAACCCTTTCCTTTGAAATAAGTCAGGCTTATGGGATTGTTGCAAAAATAGTACAAAGGATTTCTGTTCCCCCTTCCCCCTGACATTTTACGACATTTGCTCTCTCTCTCTCCCTCCCACTCTCTCCCCCTCCCTCTCTGCATATAACCTTTTTGGCCCTGAAATGTGTGAGAGTAAAGGGCGGGTTTGGGGTGGGCGAGCAGGTGGGAGGGAAGAGGTGAGTTGGGAGCCCTCCCAGTGCCAGGGGGCGCAGTGCGGTGGGGGAGCTGGGGTTGGGGCGGCCCCTGTTTTGGGAGGAGCCCCTGTGAGGTGTGTGATGGGCCGAGGACAGGAGTGAGGAGGAGGATGGCGTCGGATTTGGGCCCGAGTCGCTGGGAGAGCAGCATTGCCGTTGTTGAGATGGGGACCCTGGCAGCAGTGGGTTTGGGCTAAATCTGAGGTCCAAGGGCAGAGGCCCAGACGTGCGGGGAGGGAACTCTGTGAGCAAGGGCCCAGAGCTCAGGCAGCCATGAAGCAGGATGAGCTGATTTACCAGTAAGTTAATAAGTCTCCACAGGCCAACTGGCCTTGAACAGTGTGGGGTTAGGGCGCTGAGCAGTTGAAAATCCAGGTATGACATTTGACTCCCCCAAACTTAACTATTAACAGCCCACTGTTGGCCGGAAGCCTTACGATGCCAGGAACTGTCAATTAATACATATTCTGTATGTGTACAGGGTGGGCAAAAGTAGGCTTACAGTTGTGAGCAACACAGTTTATTCTTATATTATTATTTATCAATTATTTTATTTTCCATATGAGCAACTCTCTCCCTCTCCCTTCTTCTCTGAAATCAATCAAAATATATTTAAAAATATATGTATGTTTAAAGCAAAACCCTGTGGACAGCTCTGCTCCTCGTTCCATAGAGATGGTGAGAATGTCCCGTGCCCTGGGGGCACGTCCAGAAAGCGGGCAGGATTGGGGGAGTCTGCATCGCTGTGTGGACACGGTGCAGCCACCGCATTGTCTCACCGCCCTGTGAGCGCAGCGGCTCCCAGCCCTGAGAAGCTGTTATGAGAGCAGCCGTGGCGCTAATTGGCTTCCATTAGCGCACTGCCATATGCCACCCAGCCCTTGTGCCCACCGCCCTCCCCCACCATGGAGGAGGAGTGGGCTCTGTCTGCAGGGATGGGGGGCGGGGCGGCCAGACAGCAGCCTCGCAGCCGTCCCTGGGGGGCCTCACCCTGTGCCTGCTGTCGGTGAGTCACCGGCCGCAGGCTCCTCCCTGGGGGCTGTCCCCTCAGCTCATCGGATGGAGGCGGGTGGGATGCTCAGAAAGCAGTTCTGCGGGTCACAGAGGTCATATGTGAGTTGTCGCCCCGGGAAGGCGGTGCCATTTCTGAAGGGATCGGACTGACTCCTAAGCAGGCCCTGCCTTCGCTCTTCCCGGGCTGCTGGCAGCAGGTTCCCTCTGCCTGAGCCCTCCGCCTGCCTCCGCAGCTCAGCCTGGTTTCCGTCTCGGGTTCCAGTTGTCCTTGTTGGAGTTTATTCCCCGGCTCTCCCTGTGAAGGGCCACCGTGCATGGTGGAGGCTTTGCGTCTCTGCTGCAGCCGCCTCACTCTGCTCTCGCTCACGGAAGCACCGCAGGCAAGAGGCACATGCATGGCCTGGGCTGCGTCCCGTCCGGGGAAGTTTCTCCTTTTTACAGCTTCACCTGAGGACCTGCTTAGAGAAAGGAAGTGTGTGTGGGGGGGGGCGGGGCAGAGAGAGAGGGGCACCTCAATGTGAGAGAGACACATGGACTGGCTGCCTGCCTTATGCTCCCCAACTGGGGGTCAGACCTGCAGCCCAGGCATGTGCCCCGATCGGAATCAAACTGGCACCTCTCAGTGCACGGACAGCGCCCAACCAGCTGAGCCACTCCGGCCGGGCCCAGGGAAACCTCATTACACAACAGCTGTGGGCAGGTTCGGGTGTTTGCCGACTAGGACGTGTGAGGATGGGATGAGCTGTGCACGGGCGTGAGCCCCGTCACCCCGGCATCCTGGGTCTGGCTGAACCTGACAGTTTGGGGAGCAGCAGCCAGATGCCAGCGCGTCCTCAGGGGCATCGTTGCCTACTCAGCGGTCCCCTCTCCTGATTGCTGGGCTGGTGGTGGGTTCACTTCGGTGGCAGACCCTGGTGCTCCCCGAGGTCGCGGGTGGCAGGTGAGTGCGGGCAGCAGCGTGTCTGTTACTCCTTTGAGGAGCGTTGCGGGTCACTCCTGCAGTTGAAACACGCTGTCAGGTTCGGTGCAGCTCAGGGCACGGCTGCTGGAAACGGGACCATGGACCCCAGCGGGGCACCCCTGGGAGCTGGCTAGGCCTGCAGACTCCCAGGCCCACCCACACCTGCGCAGCCAGGACCTGCGTCCTAGCAGTGCCCCCGGGGAAGCTGAGAGGCACTGGTTTCGGGCATGGAGGACAGAAAGGAAGCGTTTAAAACCCTGTCCCGTCCGCGTTTCCACAGTGAGAGTGTAAGAGCACAGCTGTGGAGCTGGGCGGCGGCATCTCTAAGAACCGTAGCTGAGTCATGTTCCTGACGGGAAGGGCCGTCAGGCCCCCACTGTGCGGTGAGCAAGTGCGGGACCAGTTCCGGGGCTGGACTGCAGGCCTGCCCTGCGGCGACCTGGAGACCCTCCTTTTCCTGAGATGTTAGTGACGGTGGCGCTGAAAGCTCCAGTGGTGGAGGCATCGTGTCATCTGTATCAGGCCTCCTCCTGCTGCCCACGTGTCTGGAGGAGGGTATTTTCACCCCATTCTCCCGTGGGCCCTCCTCCCACCCCTCCTGACTGCTGGTCCACAGGGTCAGCCCCACTGCCCGGGGTCAGGGGCATCCAAAACGCACTGTTACGGTAGGGACTGTGGGAGGCCGGTAGGGACTGTGGGAGGCCGAGCAAATGCCCTCTCCGAGCTGCTGTAGGAAACAGTCTGGGGGTGGCCGGGGGTTGAGGTTCGCTCAGTGGGAAAGGCCAGCATCTCCAGTCCTGTCCCGTGTCCTGGAACCGCTCCCCTGTACTCCCCCCAGAGGCTAAGCTACAACTTGGATGGCGTAGGCTTGGCTTTTGATCACACACAGGAGTGGCTGGGAGGTGCGTGCCATCTCGTCGGAAGTGTGTGCGAGGAAACATGTATTGTGTCAGCTCCTGGGAATGGATTTTACAGCCTGGCCGGGAACCCTAGTGACCCGGACCTCCTTCCTCCCTCCTCCCTCCCTCGCCTCCCCTGGGAGTGCGGGGTCCTGATCTGCAGCCCAGGAATCAGGCTTCCGAAGCGAGAAACGGGGCCCTGGGGTGCGGTCGGGGTACGTACATCATGACCAGGAAAAGCATGTGTGGGTCTGGGTTTCATCTCTTGCTTTTCACACAACAATGGAGGGATGTTTTCTGTTAGGGCTTGAATCATCCGTCCACATATTAATCTGACTTGTACAAATCATGATATCTTCCCCCAAGAATGTGCTCTGTGGATTTTCACAGCAAGTCCTTGGGGACTCCTTTCTGCCTCTAAGCAGCCGGAACGGCAGATTCTCAGGACTCAGAATAGACGTGGGCTTTCCGCTGGGACGTGGTGGATGTGGTGGAGTCAGTGCTGAGGCTGAGCGGTGGCTGTCCGTCCTGCTGACAGGAGAGCGACAAGGAGAGGCCTTGCTCTCTCCCCTCCGATTCCAATGCAGCCAGCCCACGGTCGGTCTCCCCAGCGGCTGCCTGCACAGACTGTCATCCCCGCGCTGTGGCCCAGGGCCCTGTCCTCAGCCTCAGTCACTCACTCAGGGCCACCTGGGGTCCCCAGTCTTCCCTCCCAGAGAGCACCCGCCGCCTGTTCTGAGGCAGCCCAGCCAGCTATGCGCGGAGGCTGGGAAGTGTTTGGGAGTCGGCCTACCTCCCGGCCGTAACCCTATAAGGGAAAGTATGTTGGGGCCTTGCCGTGTGGCAGTTCCGTGCTCCCTGCCGCACGAGTCGTGTCCCTCACTGAGCCCCTCCGAGTGCTCCCGCTGGCGCCTGCCTCAGCAGAGAGGCCTGCCCAGGTGCCACCAGCCAGCTTGAGAGATGAACTGTCAGAGCGCCCCGCCCGGGGCTGTCTGTGCTCTAAGAATGTCACACGGAGCAGTTGCTATTGAGGACGGGCTCTGGAATTTCTCTCTGCACCGTTCTCTTCCAAACACATCCCAGGACTCTGGTCTGTTACGGAGATCTGGGAACAAGCCGCGAGGGAACCCACAGGCACGTACCGCGTGTCTGTGGGGGGCTAGCTTCCCTGGCAGGCCTCGTGCTAGGCCCTCTCGGTGCAGAGGGAGGTCACACGGAGGCCCCTGACCAGGCTGCCCCAGACGGGGGAGGAGACAAGAGTCACCGCAGTCACAGCGTGGTGAGGCTGACGAAGGTGGGCCGAGGTGCTGGTAGCCGAGCTGAGCGTGGACGGGTACAGGCGAGTTGGGGTGTGTGGGGGGGACCAGCCAGGGAGGCACAGGTGAGGGTGCACCCGCAGAGAGCAGCAGGGAACGCCGAGGTCATCGTGGGAAGCAGCCCGATGCGTGCGGGGAAACTGCCTCATTCAGACGAGCTGAGAGGGACGCGCGGGTGGGAGGGGAAGGAGATGGGCTGGACGAGGAGGCAGCGGCGGGGAGCCCGGTACAGGTCGGGGAAGGCATTGCAAAGAGGAGATCGGGGACAGGGCGGGGTCAGGGAAGCAGGCTGGTCCTGGGCCAGCCAGGTGTCACAGACGACTTCTTCACTGGGGCCTCAGAGGTGGCCCCGGGTCCTCACTGAGGGACGGGAGAGGGGCTTTGTGAAGCCGGTGCCCGGGCCCCGCCTCTGAGACGGCAGCAGGAGCCGTGGCGGCGGCCGGCGGGCCAGCAGCGAAGGGCGGCTCCCCAGGTCCCGGGACGCGTGGAACCGGGGGCGTGCGGGCCACCACTCGGCCTCCCTCTCCAGGGCCGCAGGCTTTTGTTTCTCTTCGTCTCCTCCATCCGTCCTTTCCGTTTACATCTGAGTCTGAGTCGAAGTTGGACGATCTTTCCCCCACACCAAGGTTATAAAAGAAGGCACCTCCTCTCCGCAAGGACTTAATGCTTGCACTTTAACATTTTGATTCTCGTGTCTTTATAGCTCTTTCTGGTATATGATCTAAGGTACGTGTTCAGTTTCATTTATTTTTCCCATGACGACAGGTTGTCCTGCTCTAAGGACGAGGCTGTGTGCCCTGGCTCTGAGGCCCAGCGCGCACGGACGCTGTGTGCCCGTCGGCGGTTGTGCCCGCGCCTCCGTCAGGGTCTTCAGCTGCGGAGGGTGCGGTAGCCGGAGGAAGAGCAGGCTGGGAAGGAATCCCCTCAACCGGCAGTTCCCGGACTGTTTGCTTAGGACTTTTGGTCTTAAAATACGGAGTGAAGACCCCAAGGAGCTGTGTTTGTGTGGGGACATCACAGGCACTCGCCGTACCGGAACTCAGAGCTGGCAGACTTGTTAGCGATTCATATAAGAGATGATGTGTATTTCTGAGCAGAGGCCGTACTCCGCTACGAGGTGGCTGAGAGCGCACTGCGGCTGCTTCGGCGGAGGTCCCGGACGCAGGCCGGCCTCCCGGAGGCGAGCGGCTCTCGCCCCTGCGTCTGCGTGCCGAGCGCTCCGAGACCTGGTTCTGGTGGAAGCACATGAGCAAAGCTGGCCCCCGCAGACATGTGGTTGGAAAGACGAGTATCTTAGGGCCTTTTCAGAAAATCATAGGTCATTTTCTTTGATTCTACACCCAAACTTGACAAGTGCTAGTTCCTTAAGGTGAGCTGCAGTGTGGACTCCAGAGCAATAGCGAAAGGAGCACTTCAGCCCGGCCGGGCGGCTCAGTGGGTGAGCATCGACCTATGAACCAGGAGGTCACGGTTCCATCCTGGTCAGGCTACATGCCTGGGTTGCAGGCTCAATCCCCAGTAGGGGGCGTGCAGGAGGCAGCCGGTCCATGATTCTCTCTCATCATTTATGTTTCTGTCTCTCTCTCCCTCTCCCTTCCTCCCTCTCTGAAATGAATAAAAATATATTTTTAAAAGACACTGCATTCTGCTGTGTTAGAGCACTTTGCCTGATGCACGTGAAGGGGTCCCACCCGCGCGTGGCCGTGTGGCGTCGTGGCTCACTGAGCGGTGCCGACCGTCCCAGTGCTGGCCGCTGCATGACACGAATCAGAAAACCACCAGGCTGCCTCAGGCTGAGAAGTGCCCCCCCCCCCCCGCCCCGGGCATTAAAGAAGTGTGTCCTCGAGGGTTTGGAGATGGAATAAAAGCAGTGGGTTTCCTGCTTCATCAGAGTCATCAGACACTTCCGAGCGAAAGCGTTGGTTTGGTTTTGGAGCCGCAGGTGTGTGGTGAGGTACAGTGACCACCGGTACATGTGGGGTCGCTGCTTTGACTAAGAGGCCACCCTCGCGTTTGCACCGGGAGTGCAGAAAAAGGCAAATAGCGCCTTAATGTGATGAGAGCAGCTCGATCCTAAAAGGAGTCCGGCAGAGGTTAGAGGCATGACTTGAAACTTGCTGATACCCTAGCCAGTGTGGCGCAGTGAATAGAGTGTCAGCCCGAGGACTAAAGGGTCCCGGGTTCGATTCCGGTCAAGGGCACGTACCTCAGTTTCAGGCTTGGTCCCTGGTTCTGGCTAGGGCACGAGTGGGAGGCAACCAATCGATGTGTCTCTCTCACATCAGTGTTTCTCTCTTTGTCTCTCCCTCTCCCTTCCACTCTCTTAAAAAATCAATGGAAAAGTATCCTCGGGTGAGGATTAACAAAAACAAACAAAAAACTTGCTGATGATTTAAATCTTTCTGATGATTTAAAACGTGCTGACATCGCCACGTCTGTGGACATCAAGGGAAGGGCTGCCCAGCCCGAGAAGGAAGACGCGGTGGGAAGCAGGCCTGACCGTGCCCTGGAAGCCCTCCTGGCCTCCCGCATCCCTGTGGCAACCGTGTAAACACGTGCACAGCCTTCGTGGGGGGAGCCAGCCCTACAAAAGCAGAGTCGGGTGTGAGTTTCCGAAACCAGGTCCTAGTGGTTCTTGGAAAACTGCTTGGCATTTGAAACTCCGTCTCCTTCTTGACATTGGAATTTAATATGGTGCAAATGACACCAAGTGGTGATGTCAGGCTTGACTCCATCTGCGGGCGACGTGGCTTGGGCGCCTCCCAGCCGAGCATGCTGCCTGGAGCAAGTGCAGGGGTAGCACGCGTGTCCGGAAGAGGGTGACGCTGTTGGAGGCCTGGTTCCAGCAGGCCTGTTCACGTGGGAACGCCGTATTCAACCAGCACGGAAGCGAAAGGCTTTGAGGCAGATTGGCATTTGTATTTAGACTTTTGCAAATCAGCGCGTCTAATGACACCTTCCTCCCTTGTTTCAGCAATGGAGGAGTTAATAGTGGAACTTCGTCTCTTTCTTGAACTCCTGGACCACGAATACCTGACATCCACGGTCAGGGAGAAGAAGGCCGTGATTGCGGACATCCTGCTCAGGATACAGGCCTCCAGAGGTGCGTGCCCCCCACACCCTCCCCATCCCCTTGGCCTCGCACACCTCGAGCCCCTCCCTTTCCTAAAACGTAGTCCTTTGTGTAGTAGCGTACGAGTTTGTTTAATCAGGAAGTTGTCACTGAAGGTCTTACTGTATGCCAGGTGCTAGCCTTTAAGGAGCTAAAGGAACAGTGGGTGTGTTGGGGGCCCCCAGAGCACCCCACCCTTTGGAGATTCACTGGGCGGACTCAGCATAGAGTGGTACCTTCTCATGCCCAGGATTTGTTTATTACAGGGGTAGGGAGGGTGCACAGGCAGGTGGAGGGGAAAGGCGGCGTGGGCTGGAGGAGCCGAGTGTCGCACGGAGCTTGGCCTTCCCTCAGCAGAACAAGCGCAGCCACCTGTGAGCCCCCAAATCCCAGAATCCCAGAAAAGGGTGTGTTAGGGTGACAGAACCAGAGCCAATGGGAGAGAGGGAGGGCGGGAGAGAGAGAGAGGAGAGAGGAGATTAACTTAGGGGCTGGCTTTTGTGGCTATGGAGGCTGAGAAGGCCCTCGATCTCGCTGTAGGGAGAGACCAGGACAGCGGCGGTGGGTTAGCTCGGTCGGGAGGCCTGGAATCGGGGCTGGTGGGGTGAGTCCTGATCTGAGTCCAAAGCGCCAGACCCGGTGTCGAGGCAGGAGGAGAGGGATGTCCCAGTCCAGCCGAGAGCCTGCTGCTCCTCCTCCTCCAACTTTGGTGCTATCCGGGCCCTCCCTGATGGGCGCTGCCGGCCCACTCAGCTCACCAATTCCAGTGCCAGTCTCTTCCAGAAGCCCCTCCCAGACACACCCAGAATCAGGGCTCCCCCAGCTCCCTGCATCCCTCTGCCCGGTCAGGTGCACACCACAGCCGGTGTTTGGTGTAAACCACGTGTTTGCACACATAGTCTAGGCACAGCGAACCAACCCCAGCCATTAGGACCATGGCAGCTCTGAGATCCACGCTCCCAGGTGCCAGCCACGGCCATCGCTGCCAGCAGGCCCTTCAGAGAGAGCAGCCTCGGGCCAGCTTGTGCCAGAGGGTAGGACGGGGAAGGTGGGGGCAGCCTGGTCAGCATGCGGTACACCAGGGAGTAGGAGAGCCCTCGGAGGGAATCCGGTCCGTTCAGTGAGAGAGTGTGGGGGGCGGGCCGTGCAGGGGGCCCAGGGGGTTCTGGGAGACCGGGGAGGAAGCTGGAGGAGACTGAGGGTTCCTTCTCCGTGGCTTGCTGAGGTCTGTCGCACACACACTCAGCCCGTTTTGAGGGTACAGCTCGTTGGCTTTTAGGGCCTGAAGCCATGTAGGACACAGCTAGGTTGCATTCTGGACCTCGGGGGAATTGTAGCAGATTGAAGGGGGGCCACGGGAGGCCTGTGGGTGGGGACCTGCCCCCGAGAGGGAGCTCAGGAGAGGACCTGGGGCACATGGGCAGTGCTCACTGTGGAAAGGGTCTCGCTGCCTCCCTGCCCGCCTCCTCCGTGCGTGTCTCCGCTGGTCCCACAGTGTGCGGTTGGAAGAGTGAGTCTGCGGTGCCTTTTCGGATAAGGGTGAATGTCTCCTCTGATACTGCACCGGACTCAGCAAGGGGTCGCTGCTTCAGGGTCTGATGCAGTGCAGACGGACGGGTTTGGCTTCCTGGCTGGGCCATCGCCAAGTATGTGACCTCGCACAGTCACTCTTTCTGCTTCAGGTTCCTCATCTGCGAACCCCTAGAGGGTTGTTGGGACGGAAGGAGATCATATAGCGCATTTCCAAATGGCCTGCACAGAGACGTTCAGAGCATTTCTCTCCAGCTCGCCTCCTCGGCCAGCCCTTTTCTCTGCCCCGCAGGGCCTCTGCCCGCAGCCACCCCTCCTCCCTTCCTCTGCCTACTGAGTCCCAGGCCTTTGTCTCTTCTGGTATTTCCACTTCACTGATTCTCTCCTTGGCTCTTTAATTTGCTAAGACTCACCCACTGGCAGTTACTTTTGTCCTCTTTCTTTCTTTTCCTCTTTACTGTCCCAGTTCTCCGCCAGCGCCTGAGGGCAGGGACTCTGACCCTGTATGTCCCCGCCGGTAGCTCCGTGCTGGCCACTCCAGGTGATCACTGGGAAGTGGTGGCTTCCTAGGTCTTCCCAGGCGAGCTCTTGACTAGAAAGAGTGCTGCGCCCAATGGAAACTCCTTCCTCCTCCTTCTGGCCGCCCTGCCTCGTGCTCACGTGCGTTCTAAGTCGGCCGCATGTGTCTTCCTTCCCAGCTCGGACCTGGGAGGACGCTGTGCCCGTCATGTCAGCAATAAGGTGCGTCCGTTACAGCCTCTGAGTCCAGGAGGGACTCCTACAGACTTGCTGTTCCCAGAGCCTCTGCCCTTAGGGCACGGGCACGGACACGGGCACGGGGCAGCCGAGGGGGAGCTCAGGGAGCAGGTCCCTGAGAGGCCGTGGCCCCGAGGGAAAGCACAGGTGTTGCTGCGGCCCCACCGCCTCCTCCTGTTAGGGCTGCAGCGGGGTCTTTAACCGTTTCCAGCCAGAGGTTCTCGTCTGTAAGATGGAGAAGAATCCCCCTGCCCTGCAGGGCGGTGTCTGTGAAGAGTCCACTGGGCTGAGGAGGTGAGAGCCGTCCTCCTCACCCGGGCCTCTGTTTGGCTGATCCCCGCAGGTTCTGAAGTGAGAGACCACGCTCCGAAGCAGGAGACCCCCAGCAGCCTGCCGGCCCCTCCCCAGATGCCTCTGCCGGAGATCCCGCAGCCCTGGCTGGTGAGTCGTCCTGGCCTACTGCCAGTTTGGGGAGGGGGCCGCCTGATTCTGGGGGAAAGGAGGCCACCCCTGAGTGTGTGGGAGCCGCTAGGAGCAGCAGGGAGGAGGCGGGTCGCCTTCCCGGAGGCTGGTGTTTCTTTGACAATCAACGCGGCTACACAGCTGTGGAAATCAGAGGACTTAGCGGCAAAATACCGACAGGAGCTGGGACCTGACTCGCTCTCTGGGTGAGCAGCACTGGAATGCCTTTTCTGAAACGTTGAAATGCTTCTTCTGGGATAAAAAGTTCTTTAAAAGAAAAATACGTACATATTCCTGGAATGTATATTTTATCTGACGGTACACATTCAAAACTTGCTCTGGAGTTCTTTGCCGCCTTTGCAGGCCGGGCCCCCTCACAGGTCCATGTGTTCCCCTTTCCTGCCCTTGGCTGCTTTCTCGAGTGCTTATCAGGGAACTTGGATGTTCACTCAGAGTCTGAGCGCAGTTGGGCACAGGGCAGTTCTCTCTCACGTCCGCACGGTCACTCCGCCAGGAGGGGAGCTGCCGGAAGCAGGGCCACTGCCCCGCCTGGGTCGCAGGTGGCTGAGGCCAGTGCTACGCAGTGATGACCTCGTTATTTATTTATTTCTTCATTATTTGTTGTTGTTATTGTTTTTAATTGAGAGAGAAATAGAAGCATCGATGAGGTAGAATCATTGATCGACTGCCTCCTGTATGCCCCCCACTGGGGATCGAGCCCTCAGCCTGGGCATGTGTCCTTAACCTGGAATCGAATCGTGACCTCCTGGTTCACAGATCGACACCCAACCACTGAGCCACACCGGCAGGGAGGGCCCCCCTTTCCTTTCTAACAGGGTCCCGGCAGTGCTGGGAGCCTGGCACGATGCTGGGCACGCCTCCTCACGCCTTCAGTCCCTGCTTCCCTGGCGCTGACTGTGATGAGCACCAGGCAGACCCCAATCGTCCCAGGGCTCCCAGCTCAGGATGGGCCTCGGAGAAGCCAGCGCTGGAGACTCGGCGGGGCAGCGGTGTGGGGGCAGCTGTGGGGACATCGAGGAGAGGCACCTGAGCCAGTTCTGGGGGGCGCGCCCCTGGTTCCGCTTGGGAAGGGGACTCGGTGTCGGAGCTGGGTTTGCAAGGCGCTCCCGGGACACGGGCTGCACCCCCGGTTCCTGCCGGCGGCTGTGCCGGTGAGGGCCTGTGGCCGGGCCAGCTGGGGCCAGTGAGCAGGAGTGTCATGGAGACCCGACTTCATAGGGCGACGCTCTTTCCCCAGAGACTTCCCAGGGGAAGGGAAGCGCCCCTCAGTGCCTGCGGGCCCGGGCGCTCTCCCAGCGACGCTCCTGTCCCTTCTGTTTGCAGCCCCCCGACAGCGGGCCGCCCCCACTGCCCACGTCCTCGCTCCCAGAGGGTTATTATGAGGAGGCCGTGCCGCTGAGTCCTGGGAAAGCTCCGGAATACATCACGTCAAGTGAGTGCCAGGGCTACGGACGGTGGAGGAGCCAGGGCCCAGGCCTGTGGGTGTGCGGGGGGCGGGGGGGCGGTCAGAGAGGGCGCGGAAGGGCAGGTGTCCTCCGACCCCTCCGGGAACTCGGGTTGTGACTCCGAGGAGTGAGAGCTCAGTGCTGTGGAACAGGTGTCCGAGGAGACACGCTCCCTGTGAGCAGAGGGAAGGGCTTTCGGGGCCTGTCCTTGTGGGCGCCCCGCCCCCACGAGGCTGCGCTCACTGTGCCGGCTGGTGTCTGCAGGGCAAGGGGCGCCGGGTGCAGGCATCTCCCCCGAGGCTCCTGCTGGGCAGGCCGGTTTCCTGGGCCATTTCTGCCGAGTAGCTGTCTCGGCGGGACTCTCCTCAGCTGCCGCCTGGGGACCCTCAGAGGCCCCCCTTCGTTACCCCCAGCTCCCACAGACACAGGACGGCGTGGGGACCCTCAGAGGCCCTTCGTTACCCCCAGCTCCCACAGACACAGGACGGCGTGGGGACCCTCAGAGGCGCCCCCTTTCATTACCCCCAGCTCCCACAGACACAGGACGGCGTGGGGACCCTCAGAGGCCCCCCCTTCGTTACCCCCAGCTCCCACAGACACAGGACGGCGTGGGGACCCTCAGAGGCGCCCCCTTCGTTACCCCCAGCTCCCACAGACACAGGACGGCGTGGGGACCCTCAGAGGCGCCCGCCCCCTTTCATTACCCCCAGCTCCCACAGACACAGGACGGCGTGGGACCCTGACAGCCTTGCACACTGCCCAGCCCTTAGTTAAAGCTCTCCGTTGGGCCCCTCTGCCTGGTCGAGGAGCTGTGTGTCCTCATGGTCATTAACATGTCCCAGCACACGATGCCGACGCCCGTCCTCACGGGCGGGTAGAAGGGTGCACCCCTGAGCCCGGGGAGGGTTTCTGTAACGAGGTCTTCACTTTCTTGCTGTCGACAGATTATGACTCGGATGCGATGAGTAGCTCTTACGAATCGTATGACGAGGAGGAGGAGGATGGCAAGGGGAAGAAGACGCGCCACCAGTGGCCCTCGGAGGAGGCCTCCATGGACCTGGTGAAGGACGCCAAGATCTGTGCCTTCCTGCTGCGCAAGAAGCGCTTCGGACAGTGGACCAAGTTGCTCTGCGTCATCAAAGACACCAAACTACTGGTAAAGCCTTGCGGGCGGCCCTGTGTGCAGGCGCTGAGGGCTCCTCGGCGTCCCCCGTGGTGGCACAGATGCCAGCAGCGCTAGCCTCAGCCCAGGGGAGCGGGACGCACAGGCCTCGGCGCTGGTGGAGAGCTCACAGCGCCCCGACAGGCCGTCCCGGTGCTGGCGGACAGGCCGTGTCTTCAATGCGGAGGTTCGCCCGCTCCCTAAAGCAGGCAGAGGGCAGGCCCCCCTCCGGCAGTGTCTGCGGTTTGTGTGAGGGGAAGGCACAGAGCTGAACTGGCCAGAAGCTGCAGGATGGGTCTTCCCATTCGCATGAGTCAGTGGATTCCTCAAAGCCAGGCCAGAGGGGGCGGGGCGGCCTGCGCCGGTCCAGGGAGCGTGGCCAGCACAGGAAATTCTTTTGGAAAGCTAAAGGCCAGCTTTTTTCTTGTTCTTTCTTCCTCTCTCTTTCTTTCTTTCTTTCTTTCTTTCTTTCTTTCTTTCTTTCTTTCTTTCTTTCTTTCTTTCTTTCTTTCTTTCTTTCTTTCTTTCTTCCCTCTCCCCCCCACCCCCCTTCCTTTCTGTGAGAGGCTGAGGAGGAAGCGAGGGTAAGTGACGGAGAGGCAGGGCCTGGACACAGACCCTCTGCTGGGTGAGGCTCCGGCAGGACCTGCTCGGGCGGCAAGCACGGCTCATGGCGGCCCCTCGCCCTTCCTGCCGCGCTTCCCACCTCCTTCTAGCTTCAGGACCCTTGGTGTTACAGAATTATGATTTTTAGAGCATGTTTTTGTTTTTTGTTTTTCCTTCAAATGAACCTTGAGAGAAAAAATCACTCAAACTCTGTCATTAAAAGAGAACATGAGAAATTATGTTTCTGTGTGTCACCCTGCAGTGGGCAGCTAACTCTATCGATTCACCTGTGAATTATGGGGATCTTATTTCACTAGATTCTTAGGACATTGAATATTTTTTAATTAGTGGTTTTGTTCAATTATTTTTAAAAAGCAGAGAGAGTACATGTTTTTTCCACGTGTGTGGCCTAAAAGTTCCAAAATTTAGAACATGCCAAAAATGACGTGGGGGGATTTTAAAGTAAAGAATGAAAAAAAGATGAGGGAGATTAATATGGAACTTATTAACAATCTGACATGATGGTGCAAGATGTGGGTATATTACATCAATGCTTTAAAAATACACAGGGTGGGGGGGGCGGTGCGGAATACACAGGAGACTGGTGAAAGCGGTTCTGAAACCCACGCGGGAGCCTGCTGCCGCGGGGTCCCCTGTCCGAGTGCCACCCTTGCCGCACCCCTGCTGCAGGCTGCCCGCACGCCTCCCTCCTTACCCTTCATTCTCCATCTCCTGCCCTAAGTCCCATCTTCACAGCCAGGGGGATAGCACCCACCACTTAGAGTAGCTGCAAGTGTCTCAGAAGAAATGAATGGAAAACCACATGGAAGCCTGTCCTCACGTGCGGAGACAAAGTTAGCGATTTTTATTATAAAGGGATTTTGTTTTGGTTCAAAAATGGCCTGTGAGCCAACTGCCCAGATGACCCCTGTTGACACTGAAGAAAAGATTAGCAGGACAACAAGGCCAGTGCTTTCCAAGCCCGAGCAGCACAGCAACTAGAGGCGGAAACAGGAAGCTGGTCTCAAGCTGCCTTGAGTGTTCCTGGGAGGCACGCCACTGCCAGTGTCTTTCTGCCCTTCCGGGCGGAGCCCGCTCCCCTCTGCCCAGAGCCCCGCAGGCCGCAAGGACCTGCCCCCTCACTGCAGGGGCCCAGCAGACCGCCCGTCCCCCGTCACGCTCCCTTCCCAGCGGCTCTGCATCCACTGCGAGGGGCGCTGTGAAGGCCCGGCCTCGGGCGTCCGATGGCACCTTCCAGCTCCGAGCCCCTGGCCCACCGCCGAGTTGCAGTGCGCTGCGTTGCGGCTTCTTCCCTCGGCCTTGCTCTTAGGGCACCCGAGTAGATGCCCTGCTGCTCTCTGCCTCAGCAGCTTCCCGGGGCCCCGCAGCGACCTCCCAAGGCAGCTCATCAGCTCCCTGGGGACGTGGCCAGGCCATGAGCTGTAACGGTTCCTTTCTGTACTCAGTTTCCCTTCCACCTACGCAGAACGCAAAAAATCGGGGACATGTAACCTTCACAGCAATCCGAGGTCCATTGGCTTGGCTGTCCTTTTTATTTATTTATTTATTTATTTATTTATTTATTTATTAAGCTTTTTAAGAAATATATTTTTATTGATTTCAGAGAGAAAGGGAGAGGGAGAGAGAGAAACATCAATGACGAGAGAGAATCATTGATTGGCTGCCTCCTGCATGCCCCCTACTGGGGATCGAGCCCACAATCCGGGCATGTGCCCTTGACTGGAATTGAACCTGGGACCCTTCAGTCCGAAGGTTGACACTCTATCCACTGAGCCAAACTGGCTAGGACGGTTCTTCCTTTTTAGACAGGGCAGCCATCATTTGAAATATTTTAAAAAGTGGATATATTTCATCCACGTGTCATTCAAGAGGCATGGTTTTGGAACTGTAGATAATTACTTCTGAAAATAGGCATTCATGTACCCATTCCTCAGGGGATGGCTAGAGGCAAGTGTAGGACTCGCCTGGGTTGCGGCTGGAGTCCTGGGTCGGCCACGTGTTCGGTCACCTGGCATTGGCAAGTTACGTAACCAAAGTTACAGGTTACTTAACGAAGGTCCTAAACCAGGTTAACTTACTCTGCAAAACAGGCATCTGTGAGGCTGAGGTGCGGGAGGTGCCTCCTGTGATGATGACACTCGCTACTTGGGAGTAGATGTTGTCGTTACTACTCATTTCATGTAACTCCAGTCAGTACCAGTCACTCCCTTTACAAGCGAGGAAACAGGCTCAGGAAATGTAGCGAACGCCCAGAGCCCAGCTCCAGTAGCGACAGAGCTGGGCCCAGATGGCGGGTCCTCTACTCAGTTAGGAGGCCGACCTGTGCAGACACCGTTGTACACCACGTGTTGATATTTGTGCTCTTACTGAAGTCGTTTGTCTGTCTTTCAGAGAGAGGGTGGGGGTGAGGCAGGGACACCGTGTGCAGGGCTGTGCATGTCCACAAACCTACTAAATCGTAGTCAGGGGACCTACTGAGGAAGCTCCGTTAGATCGCCAGCCGTCAGCGCAGGGCCTCTCGGTTTCCGCTGGCCGTGTCAGTGACGGTCGGTAGACTTTGCTGAGGTCCTGGGAGATGCATTTTCACATGCACGGAGGTGAGCGTGGGTGTGGAGCAGGTGGCGGTGGGAGCCTGCAGGTCCCTTTTCCAATCGCCGAGCAGCCCCACTAGTGGTCAGACCTCCGGGTGCCACGCCCACGCTCCTGTGTTCATTCTGCCATGTTTTATGGGTTTCCCGCCCGAGGCCGTGCCCTGACGCGGTGTCTCTGTCGGTGCAGTGCTACAAGAGCTCCAAGGACCAGCAGCCGCAGATGGAGCTGCCCCTCCCGGGCTGCAGCATCGCCTACGTCCCGAAGGACGGCAAGAAGAAGCAGCACGAGCTGAAGATCACGCAGCAGGGCACCGACCCCCTGGTCCTCGCGGTGCAGAGCCGGGAGCAGGCCGAGCAGTGGCTGAAGGCAAGTGGTCCGCGTGGCTTCTGAGCCGCTGCATCGCCAGCTGCTCAGATCTGGCTCGATTTTAATGTGTATTTTTTCAGGCAGGCGCAAACAGGTCAACCCGAACAGTTTGGTTCTTGGTCGTGGGATGTCCTGGTGACTTCAGGGTGGTCACTGTGGCGCTTCTCAGGACATTCTGGCCCATCTGCAGGCTGCTTCTAGCACGTCTTCCTTGGATGTTCTAGTTTCACTGTATTGGTCCAGGATGCAGATTCTTTTCTGTTTATTCTGCTTGGGACTCCTTGGGCTTCTGAAATCTGTGGGTTGTCATCGTTCTAAGTTTCAGGAAAAATTTCAGCCATTTCTCTTCAAATATAACTTGGCCCCATTTCCTCCCTGCCTCCTGACGGCATTTAAACACCTGTGAGGCCTTTTCACTATATCCTCCGTCTTCTCTTCTCCTGGTATTTCCTATCCCCCTTCTAAAAAAATGTTTAGTCTGGTCAGCTTCTTCTTGTTACTTTCCAGCTCACTGTTTCTCTTTCTAGCTGTGTCTAATCTTCTATTAAACTTGTCCCTGTTCAGCGTGTCCTTAATTTCGGTTATGGTAGCTTTTAGTTCTAGATTTTCCAGCTGCTTCTTTCAGGAATGTTTGCTTAGCCCTTTACCTGCACAGCCAGCACGGAGCGGGCCTGGTGTTCCGACTGGGTTCGGTGGAGGGCGGTGGGCCTGCGCCCGTCTGCGCTGCGCGTGTCCTTGTTTATGTAGCCTGTCTGCTGTGCCAGGTTCCCTGGTGACCATGCTGGTCATTGTATTTGGGGAAATACATTATTTCAGTAATTTTTAATATCAGCTTTATTGAGGCACGCCACACAGTCTGCCCTGTTAAAGCATGACTCGTTGTTTTTAGAATATTCACAGCTGTGCCACCATCACCATTAATCTAGTTTCAGAACGTTTCCTCACCCCCAGGAGAAGATCCATACTCACTACGGAGCAGTCACTGCCCGCCAGCCCCAGGCCACCACTCCTCTGTCCTCACCCACTGGCTGTTCTCCCGTCTGTGTACACGCACTCCTGTCCCTCCTGACGGGCCTTGTTCACTTAGCAGTGAGTTCTCAGGGGTCATCCCTGTCGTCATGTGTGTCAGCATTCCATTCCTTTGTAGTGCTTTTTATGTCAAAGCTAAGAAACTGTTGTTTAATCCAAGGCCCTGAAGATTTCTGCCCATGTTTCCTTCTAATAGCTTTGTGTCGTGTTAACTCTTAAGTGTAGGCTGTGACCCTTTCGTATCCATACAAGCCGAGTTACCCCCTATTGTCATCAGCTTACTCTCTAGGCTTTGCAGATTTTGAAACGTGGCTTTAACGTAACCATTTGGTATCTTCTGAGTGAGGCGCAAACCCTTTGTCAGGGTGAGAGCGTGAGGACTGTTTAGCCAGGATGTGACTCGACACACACTTCCGGAGTCGTGTCAGGTTGGTTTCTCTCCGTTTGGTCTGCAACTTCCACGACCAGCAGCTCTTGCCAGGACTCACTGTGTGTGTGTGTGTTTGTGTGTGTGTTTGTGTGTGTGTGTCTGTGTGTGTGTTTGTGTGTGTGTGTCTATGTGTGTGTTTGTGTGTGTGTGTGTTTGTGTGTGTGTATTTGTGTGTGTGTGTGTGTACAGATGCCAAAAACATGAGCCGTTTTGTAGGGTCAGTTAGAAGACAGAGCGGCGTTCCCAGAAGCCAAGTGGTCAGGTTTCCTTAAAAATGTGCAGAGGCTGTGTTTCTGGAGACGAGGGCTCAAGTTGAAAGCAAACAGAGATACCACAGAACATAAAACAATTTGGTTTGTGAAGGATTTGTGATTCTGAATTTGGATTCAATTCTTTTAAATACATATTGAACTTCTCAGAGGACATGGCTCTTTACAATGACGTCAGCAGTACCAAAACCTCATTTGTAGCTGTTCACAGCACAGGGTGCTAACCCTTTAGTACTTCATGAACTCTGCAGGCGGTGTGGCCGTAAGTGGAGTTCAGAGTAGAGAGACAGTTTCATGAAATACCTGCAGTACTCCCACCAGCCGGCCCGTAGGACAGGGAGGGGAACGCTGGCCCATAGAACAGGGGGGAGAGCTCTGGCCCATAGAACAGGGCGGGAGAGTGCTGGCTCGTAGAACGGGGGGAGAGCGCTGGTCCATAGAACAGGGCGGGAGAGTGCTGGCCCATAGAACAGGGAGGGGAACCCTGGCCCATAGAACGGGGGGAGAGCGCTGGTCCATAGAACAGGGGGGAGAGCGCTGGTCCATAGAACAGGGGGGAGAGCGCTGGTCCATAGAACAGGGGGGAGAGCGCTGGTCCATAGAACAGGGCGGGAGAGCGCTGGCCCATAGAACAGGGGGGAGAGCGCTGGCCCATAGAACAGGGAGGGGAACCCTGGCCTACAGAACAGGGGGGAGGCCACTGGCCCATGGAACAGGAAGGAGGGCACTGGTGCTCCTGCCTGGGGCATAACCGTGGGTTAGTCTGGGGAAAGGTTCATCATTCATGATGCCCGATGCCTCGAATAACCCCCGTGTGGCCCAGGTTGTCTGGGTCTCTGGTGCACGGAATGCCGGCACTGCGCACGTGCTGCACAGGAAGGAAGCTGCAGCAGGGAAGGGAGGGAGACCAAGTGTGGAGTTTACAGACGTGCGGGTGAGCCAGGACAGGTGGCTTCGTCAGTGAGCTCGGTGGCTGGGAAGCAGGCAGGGCCGCAGGGACAGAACGTGACCTGGAGCAAGTGTGACACTGTGTAGTGACAGCACAGCTGGGGGGAGGGGCGGGGGCGGGCGCTGTATTGGTGCCGCAGGCCCCTCCCCCCTTTTGAAAAAGTCTTTTCCCTGAGGATTTCCAAAACCCAACCAGAGGACTGGGAGGTTGGTCATGCGGACTTAGCGACCAGGTGACGGCATGTCTCTGCTTCTGCTTTCCACTCATTCCTTCGTTTGCAAACTGCGGCTCGCGAGCCACATGCAGCTCTTTGGCCCCTTGAGTGTGGCTCTTCCACAAAATACCACGCGCACGTACAGCGCGATTGAAACTTCGTGGCCCATGCGCAGAAGTCGGTTTTCGGCCTGGGCGAGTCTACTTTGAAGAAGTACTGTTGATATTTGGCTCTGTTGACTAATGAGTTTGCCGACCACTGCCACAGGGAATTCCAAGTCCAGTTTGCCTCTCCGTCCCCTCCTTGTTTCTTTAAATACTTTCTTTAGTTGCCGTTAGAGCTGGCCGTGGGAAGCCGACCTAAGGAGGAGCAGCCCGAGCAGGGGAATGAGCACAGCTTACAGCAGGACAGACTACACAGGCTGCGCACGGGCCGCGTCTGGCGGAGGACGCGTGGCTGGTGTGGCGCGTGGAGAAGCAGCCAGACCGTATTCCCCCTGGGCGGGCAGAGCGGGCTTCCTGGTCATGTGAGACCTGAGCCGAGTGTGGAAGGATGGGTCCTGCTTCGCTGAGAGAGAGGGCACTGTCCTCCGAGGTCACGCCCACAGGCCCACACCAGGAGGCGGGCGGGAGCCGCGTGGGCCTTCCCTGACACAGGCAGAGGGAGGCAGCTGCTTGCCGCGTGCGTGGCGGCTCTGCCACACCGGCCTCTGCGGCAGGCTCTGGGTCAGCCTTCTCCTGCAGAACAACGGGTGCCCTTCCTGTTGGCTTGTCTAACTGCACACGGTCACTAGTGCTGTGACGGGGAGAGCTCAGGTTCCGGGGCGCCCGGCCCTGCGGCGCTTTATCTTGTCACAGGGCCCCAGGGGTCTGTGCTCCTCCTGGAGGAGGAGGTTAGGCCCAAAGTCCAGATTGCTCAGCCCCACGTATGGAGGAAGTGGCAGATTTGGGGCTTGACCCCCGTGTCTGTGACAAGCGCCCAGGAGTCCCCGTTGTAAGCTACTCTTTCCCCAGAGCAGCCGTTACTCCGGGGCCATGTGGACCACTCAGTCAGGCCCCGCCTTTCCCCTCGATCGTCATAAAAACACAACAGCCAACACGGCGATAGCCGCCCAGGGTGAATGAATCAGAATTACACCTATTTTTTTGTCAGATGGGCAAAAAATATAGTCTGCCGTTTGGTGTCTGCAGAATTTTAGTAATTCCTCTATGTGCGCCACGAGATGAAAAAGTTTGAGAAGCGCTGCCCTGGAGAAAAGACAACATCTTGTTTTTAGATTGCATGAAGCTTTGCCTTCTGAACTAAAGGCTTGGTGAGCGCATTGGGGAGGTGAGGAAACCAAGACCTAGGAAAAGTGGTGAAATCAGCGAGAAAGAGAAAGAGAAAGAGAAAGAGAAAGAGAAAGAGAAAGAGAAAGAGAAAGAGAAAGAGAAAGAGAGCCGCCCGTTTCCCCTTCCAGACACGTGGCAGGCGCCGCGCTGGGTGACGTACGTCGCTCGCAGCTTCCACAGGACAGACCCCGCGCAGGCTCTCGGGGCCTTTGCTTTCTCTTTTTCCTGGTTTGGTCTCAAATGTGGACATTGCTCCTTTTTTTGTAGTGTTTTTTCTTCTTTTTTTTTCATAGAACAGCTGAGCAGCAAAATGGCTGGAAACTGTCCTGGCCTGTGGGTCCCTGGCCGCGGTCCCAGCAGCGCAGCCCGTGGCGCGGAGACGCCCTGAGGGCTGCACGGCTCTCCGGACGTGGGCGTTGCTTTTCCGTCCAGAGGCACTTGGGTTGAACTCAAGTTGCAGCTTAGTTCCAAAAGGAACAGGGACATTTTGAAAGACTCGCCTGCTCACTTTTCTGTGGGAAGAATGTGCGCTCTGTCTCCCCAGGACTGATCTCATTTACTGCTCACCCCCAGCGGTCAGAGCCCTGCCCCACCCCGCCCCGGGGCTGCTCAGGCCCATGGAGGGGACCCTGCGACTGCAGGGGGGCTGGGGACGCAGCTTAGTGTCCTCCCAGCAAGGCCTCTCTCGGCCTCTTGCTCTGAGTCAGCCGCGCCGGCGGCTAAAGGCCACTCTGCTCTTCGCCGCCCCCGCCGCTGTCTCATCGCCTGCGTTTTCTGGTGACGCTCGTTGTTCACGATGGCACCTCACTCTTCCTGGAGCGGAAGCCCCATGAGGGCGGAACCTTCGCGTACATGCTCCCTGTATCCAGGACCTAGGTCAGCACTGGGGTGGGTAGACCGTCAGTGAATGGGCGACTGAATGAACAGAGGGCGGCCTGGCGGCCTGGAGCTGAAACAGGTGCTGTGACCTGCGGGTTTCCGGCCACACCACGTGCCTCTGTTCCTCTCAGGCTTCCTCCCCTCGTGGGAGTGTCTCTGTGCTTGGATGCACTCAACATGTCCGCGCTCTTTGCAGGTGATCCGAGAGGTCTACAGCGGCTGCAGTGGGCCCGTGGACGCCGAGTGTCCCCCGCCGCCAGGCTCCCCGGTGCACAAGGCGGAGCTGGAGAAGGTAAGGGGCGTGTGCTGCTTCGGAGGGTGGGCCTCCTCACAGGCCCAGCCCACCCCTGCGCGTTTCCACACTCCAGCTGGGAAAGAGGAGGGACCGCAGTCCTGCTTCCTGTGCGTTTCCAGTGCCCACACGCGAGGCTGGAGCTGGCCGTTCACAGGCTGCGCGGTGAAGAAGTGGGTGGGAGCTGTTAGGGCCTTGTTCAAGGTCACCCGGCTGTCACGTGGCAGCGTGGAATCTGAACTCAGGTCTGTATCCCGGAATACAGCAGGCACTGCCCGAGTGCCCCTCCCCAAGCTGTATCCCAGTAGGCCAGGCTGCGTTCCCTGTGGCCTCCGCTCTGTGCCCATGTTCCTTGTAGAAGGGCCCAGTGACGGCCCCGCAGCGGGGCAGGGCCAGCCCTTCTTGTCAGAAACGTGTGAACCTGTCACTGTCATGCCACACACCCAGCTCGCTCTGATTGTCCCTACACAGATCTCGTCTCCATGGAGACCCCGGGCTTCCTGCACGCAGCTCCTGTAGGTGGCTGTGGCCCAGGGACTCTCCGAGGCCTCCCTGTGTAGCCCCTGCGTGAACAGAGCCTTCGTGTCCCTTCTTACTTAGTCAGGGTTCTCCAGGAAACAACTAGTGGTGTGTGTGTGCATGTACGTGTTTGTACTTATGTATGTGTGCATGTGTGTGTATTTATATATGATTCACGTAAGGACTTTTTTATGTGTAAGATTTATCGTGAGGAATTGGCTCATGTGATTATGGAGGATGGCAAGTTCAAAGTCTGCTGCGTAGGCCAGCAGGTGAAGTCTGAAGGCCATTGGCAGAATTCTCCCTTGCTCAGGAGACTGGCCTTTTAGTGGTATGCAGGCCTTCAGCCAACGAGGTGAGGCCCCCACAGTAGGGAGCACCATCTGCGTTACTCAGCGTTCACGGATTTAAATGTTAGCCCTGGCTGGTAAGCTAAGTGGTTAGTGTTGGTCTGCATACTGATGGGTCACGGATTTGAGTCCCAGTCAAGGACACATACCTGAGTGGCAGATTTAGTCCCTGGCCCTATTGGGGTGCATCCAGAGGGCAACCGATGGATGTGTCTCTCTCATGTCGATGTTTCTCTATTTCTCTCCCTCTCCCTCCCTCCCTTCCACTTGCTTTAAAATCAATGGAAAAAAATATTCTGGGGTGAGGATTAACAAAAACAACAAATCAGTCTCATCCAAAAACACCCTCCAAGTTGACACACAAAATTAACCCTATCACAGCCCTCATCCTGCTTGCTATGGAAAATTCAAGCAGTTCAGAGAAACACAAATAGCAGGGATATGGTCACCCATGAACCCACCACACAGGGGATGCAGCTCCTCTCAACATGGCATTTTTTTAACCAGCTTTTCCTGCTCACGTGTTTCTTTTATAGTTTAGATATTCTGATGCATAAACATGTTATGCTGTCCTTTTTTTCCTTACCTTTATGTTATTACCAATTTTCCAGGCTTTTGAAAACTAATAACAAGCAACAACCGTTTTTGCACTTTTAGCAGCTGAATAATATGAAATCATATGACTCTACTATCATATTACGCCCCCCCCTTTCAAATTTAACTCCTTATTGTTGGCCATTTAAAATAACTGGCATCGTTTTGTAAGTCTTTGCTGCTGCTCTGTTACCTGAAAATAGACCCCTAGAAGCTAGGCTACCAGACCAAAGGGGAGGATTGATTTTAAGATTTGACTCGTGTTGCTAAGCGAATAGCCATCCAGAAAGGCTGGTCCGGTTTCACTTCCCATCAGCGTGCATCAGGGTTTCTCTCTCACCCACTCCCACGGGACCGGTGGCACCCTTCACTTAGCGTGGTTTCTGAGGCTGTGCTGTGCCCGCCCAGACCTGCTGACCTGGTTCCCAGGAGCACTTCCCGGCCTGGGAGCTGGGCAGCGCCAGCTCTCATCCGCCCTGTCACTGGCGGTCGGCACACACCAGGTTCCCACAGGATACCACTGGCTCCTTCCCGTGGCTGTCACAGCACCGCGGCGCGATGCTGACACCGTCTGCCGTCCTGGGCCAGCGCAGCCCGGCCCTCTCCTGAGGTGGCGTGCGCGTGCCGTGCCCCGGCATCCGCCTGTGGCTGGCAGTCTCTGTGGCATGGGGGACAGTGCAGGGGATCGGGGAGGGCTGAAGCCTCCCCCGCTGTGACTCCACAGCTCCTCCGGTTGGAATGCAGGGGTTCCAGCTCTCAACAGTGCTGCTGCTTTTTAAATTTCTATTGAATTTATTGGGGTGACATTGGTTAATACAATCGTATAGGTTCTAGGCGTACAACTCTATATGCATCATCTGCATGTTGTATTGTGTGCTCACCACCCGGAGCCCCGTCTCCTTCCGTCACCATGTCCCCTGACCCTCTCCTGCCGCCCCCACGTGCCTCTGCTTCAGATGCCAAGTGACAGTCCTGACTGTGCCCTGACGTCAGGTGCTGGACCCACCGGGCAAGTCCTCCGGTGCCCCTGAGGGTTTGACAGCGCCCGACTGTGCATCCTCTGAGCATATTTGTCACAGACACTTGACACTTGCCCATTATTCACGGGAGGAAATTAAATGGGCGAGGCAGTGTTTATTTCTGGAAGCATAATTGGTTTGGTGAGGGGAGTTTTCTGTAGCCCTAACTTTTTTTAATTACTGAGAGAGAGGGAGGTGAATGAATGTCAGGCACTGTAGCACGTGCTGGTTACCTCGGTGGCTTTTCTCTTTGCTCTTTTGGTGTCTGTCAAGCTTTTGATAACAGGCACCCAGCTGGTCCGTGCGGCCGTTGAGCCCTAGCTGTCCTGGATCGCTGGGAATCCGGCCCACGTTCTTTCCGCTCTGAGATCACTTTGGATCGATCCATGACGTCACTTGGCCCATGCGACATTGTGAGAATAACCCCGTCCTCCTCTTCCTTGCAGAAACTGTCCTCGGAGAGACCAAGCTCGGACGGGGAGGGTGTCGTGGAGAATGGAGTCGCCGTGTGTAACGGGAAAGAACAAGGTGAGTTCTGCCCGAAACAGAAACCAGAATTCAAAACACTGCGGCCCGTTCTGCGGACTCTGGCTGCGGGCACGTCTCCTTGGAGGTTCGGTCACGCGCCTGTCACCGTCCTGGTCGCACCGACCAATCCTAGAAGGCCCTCTGGGGAGCAGGAGCCCTCTGAGGCTCCGGTGCCTGCGGCCGGGCCAGGGTTCCTGTGGCCCGACGGTGCCCGGCGGGAGTTTAAATTGGTGGCTCAGCAGGCATTTCCTCACGTGGTTTGTCCCGGGAAGTGATCCTCCAGGAAGGGCTTTGGGTGCTGAGCGGAGCCACGTGCCCACCCCGTGGTGGCCTCGGCCCCATCGGGACCGTTTCCCTGATGAGTTCCGCTCCCCATCTTTCAAATGAGGGGACCAGATGTGCAGGTTTCTGAAGTCCCTTTTAAAAAAAATTTCTGCAGATGTATTTTACTTGCATTTAAAGAAATGATTTTAAATTGTGGTAAAATACACATAACAAAAATTTACCCCCTGACCATTGTTAAGTGCCCAGTCCAGTGGCTTAGGCACATTCGCATTGCTGTGCCACCGGCTCACCATCCTCTCCAGAACCTTCCATCTTCCCAGACTGCAACTGTCCCCATTAAACACTCCCGCCCTCCCCGTTCTCCAGGCCTGCAGCCACTCCCACGGTGCCTGGGGCGCCCGCTGTCCCTGTGGGTCTGACTCCTTAGGGACCTCGCATCATGGAACCACAGAGCTTGCCCTGTGGCTGGCTCACCTTGCTCACCGCGATGCCCTCAGGTCCGCCCAGGTAGCCGGTGTCAGGATCCCCTTCCTCTCTGGGCTGAGCAATAGTCCGTTGTGCTACGCACCACATTCTGCCGTCATTCATCTGTGGAGGGGCATCTGTGTTCCCACCCTTGGCTGCTGCGGATGATGCTGTGTGAACCGGGGGTGCAGATGCTGAAGCCGGCCCTGTGGCGTGTGCGTCACACGCGGTGACGGCACCTTGTGGGCATACAGTTCTTTGCGTTTTGATGAACACATACTGGTGGGTCACCATCCGCACCGTCGAGACATGGAGCAGTTTTGACCCCAGGTGTCCCTGTGCTCCTCTGTCCCCCCAGCCCCTGCTCCTGGCAGCTGCAGGTCTGTGTTCTGTCCTTCCCCAGCACGTCCTGTGCGTGGAGTCCACAGCCGAGCCTTTCGGTCTGGCTTCTCTGACTCAGCCTCAGGCATTGGGGAGCCCCGCATGCAGGGGCTCAGGGTCCGAGCAGGAGGTCAGCGCAGACGCGGCACGGCCGGCTCACCCGCACCCACGGGAGAGGGCTGGTTGCTGGCAGCTCGGCGCCATGGGAGCGAAGCTGCTGTGGACACGTTTTCCTTTCTCCCAGTTAATACCTGGGAGCAGGGTGCTTGGCCACGTGCCGCTCACCAGCCTTGGTGGCGCTCTGTCGTGCTGGTCTCTGCGTTGGCCATTTGAATAGCTGTGCAGCCGGCTTTACCGTGCCTCTGCCCATGACCAACAACGCTGACCAAGTCTAACGAGCTTGTTTGCCATCCAGGCGTCCTCTTTGGTGAAAAGTCTATTCACATCCTCTGCCCATATTTTCATTGAGTTGTTTGTTCTTGTGACTGAGGTCTGAGAGCTCCTTAGAGCTTCTGAAGACAAGCCCTTTCCACTACGTGGTGTCCTCCCCAGCGTGGGGGCTGGGCTGAGAGGAGGGGGTCTGTGGGGCAGGGAGTCTTCCCCGTGGAAGCCTGCAGCCTCTGCCTGCCCCGGGACCTGGCTCCCAGGGGAGCCTCTGCCCACTGCCCCCCTGCACCCGCCGCTAGAGGCAGATGCCGTCACCTGCAACCAGACAGCAAGCCGGCCGCTGGGTCTTGGAACCCAGTCTTCTGGGCTGTGGTGATATGACCAGGGTCAGTCGGAGGCATGGCCTCTGCTCTGCCGTGTGATTTTCTGCCAGACGCAACTGGGTGTAATTTTCGTCCTCTGCGTCGGAAGTTACTCGGTGGGAGGCATTCTGTCGTCCACAGGCCACATTATGTGTAATCACAGCCGGGAAACCTATCTTTGAGGTTTGCCCTGGAGGAGACCAACGTACAATCTCAGGTTCCCGCCTGGATGCCCAGGCAGCCCACGCCGCGGCTTCTTCTCCCAGGTCCCTCACAGTAGCCTCTGCGGAGCGAGTGCGTCTCGCTGTGCGTGGGAGTGAATGTATCCCTACCCAGCATTCCCCTGGGCTTTTTAAAGCAGAGCAGCCTTCCATATTTTGAAAAGGTGCCGTTGGTTTAAACACTGTTTTGCCTGTCGCGTTGCTTTGTATATTGCAGACACTCAGTGAGTAGGTCCTGCAGGAATTTAATGGTTAAGCTGCACTTGACCTTCTCTCCTCCCTTCCGCTCGGCGGCTCACTCTGGACTGTGTGCGCTGAGGTTCAGTCAGGTCCCTTCGTTCAGCCCTTCGTGACCAGACAGATGCTGGCTGCCGAGGAAGCCGCGACGCAGACAGCTCCTCTCCGTTACCCCTCGATCGCATGGCAGCAGGCCAGCCCCTGCCGTCCAGCCACGGGGTGACTGTCGCTCCTGCTCCTGCGTTCAAGGGGAAGGATATGCCCCGCGTAACGCGCCAGTGCACCGCGATTCTGGGTGATTCGTGACTACCCTGCTGGTGCCGCCGCCGATCGAGCACGGGGCGCTGAGGTCTTGACAGCAGTCCCGTGGCAGCTTCGCGTGTCCCAGCGAGCAGGGCACACGGGAGGAGTTCATCGGTGTGACTCACTGGTGCCTCACTGAGCCCGCACTCCGATGGTGTAAGCCAGGCCCCGACGGTGGCCTGCAGCGGGTGCTCCATGAGTAAGACCGGGGGCAAGTCAATGGCTATGGCGTATGCTGTGTTTCACTGTCTTTCAGGGTAAGGTCTATAACTTAACATGCTTTTGTGTTGTCGTTATTTTTGACAGTCAAGAGGAAAAAAAGTTCCAAATCAGAGGGCAAGGGGACTGTATCTAAAGTCACTGGGAAGAAAATCACCAAGATCATCGGTTTAGGAAAGAAAAAGCCGTCGACCGACGAGCAGACCTCCTCCGCCGAGGAGGACGTGCCCACCTGCGGTAAGACAGCCCCGAGCCCCGTGAGCTGCAGGAGCCCCGGGAGCCCCCTGAGCCGTGTGAGCTGCAGGAGCCCCAGGAGCCCCCTGAGCCGTGTGAGCTGCAGGAGCTGGGAGCCCCCTGAGCCCCATGAGCTGCAGGAGCCCGGGAGCCCCCTGAGCCCCATGAGCTGCAGGAGCCCGGGAGCCCCCTGAGCCCTGTGAGCTGCAGGAGCCCGGGAGCCCCCAGCCGTGTGAGCTGCAGGAGCCGGGAGCCCCCTGAGCCCCATGAGCTGCAGGAGCCCGGGAGCCCCCTGAGCCCCGTGAGCTGTAGGAGCCCGGGAGCCCCCAGCCGTGTGAGCTACAGGAGCCCCGGGAGCCCCCTGAGCCCCATGAGCTGCAGGAGCCGTGCGTGTCGTCCCCGAGTCGCGGCCCCTCGGTCTCGTCACGCGGCTCTTGGGAGCGAGGCTGGGGATTGTGTGCGGGGGAGCTGTTTCACACTTGCACTGCTTGTTAGTAAGAGACTGCAGGGGTTTGACGTGAGCTCTGTGGCTCTTCACGTTTGACCCCACGAAGGTCTCCCGACTTCCTCTAAGCGTTTAAACTGAAAGCGTGCAGGGCTGTCGGCCTGTGAGGGACGATGGCTGCAGTTGGCGGTCACTTCTCAAGTGTCCAAAAAGTGGGCTCTCGGCAGGGTTCATGTGCAGATGGGGCCGAAGCCACAGGCAGGCATTCGTGGTCCTCACGCCGTTGCTCAGCCGGTCAGCCCTCACGGCTGACTGTGGACTTTTAAGTAGAGCTTTCTTCCTTATAAAGAATAAATGTATCAGACATATGTCATGTACAAATAGTATTTTACAGAATAAAATCATAATGTAAGATTATGAATCCGCAACTGGATTCAAAATCACAGCTCTCCAGCTGTCACCCGTGACGGCCTGCTGTGTGTGTGAATTTGCCTGAGACGCGGTGGGGGTCCGTCCCGTGGGTGTCCGCCCTGGTGCCTCTCCCGGAGCTGAGCCGCCTGTCGCCACAGGCCACCTGAACGTGCTCTCCAACAACCGCTGGCGGGAGCGCTGGTGCAGGGTCAAGGACAACAAGCTCATCCTGCACAAGGACAGGACCGACCTGAAGACCCACCTCGTGTCCATCCCTCTCCGCGGCTGCGAGGTGATCCCCGGGCTGGACTCCAGGCACCCGCTGACCTTCCGGCTGCTCCGCAACGGGCAGGAGGTGGCCGTGCTGGAGGTAGGACGACCTTCCTTCCCGAAGCCGCTGCCCGTCCGAGTCCCCGCCTTGCTGAGCTGGCAGCGCCTGCTGTGCCACGCCCTTTCTCCCTCTCCCTCTGCCCATGTGTCCGTCTCTGCTGTCCTCGCGGTGGCCTCTCCTGAGGCCGCGCCCTGCGCCCGCTTCTGCTGAGCCCTGCAAGGAGCCTGGGCCCCTGCAAGTCCTGGTCGCCTCCCCGCCACGCCTTGCTTCAGTGTTCCCAGCAGGACTTCTCGCAGTGACGGCCTCCAGAGGGCGCTGTCCTCCCTCGTCCTGCAGGGCCCATGCGGCTCCAGGCGGAGTGAGTGTGCAGACGCCGTGGCCAGCGAGCCGCGTGCGTGGACACCGAGACCTGGGTTTCCAGGAGCCCTGGCTCCGTGCGCGGCTGATTCCTGTGGCTGCCTTTCTGGAGCCGGCTCGCTGGAGAGGGAAAGGCCCTTAAACAGCCTCAGCCGCCTGCTTCCACCCTCCCCTTTGGCCCTGGCCGGGCTCAGTGGTTAGGGCATCGGCTGAGCTGTAGTCAGATTGCAAATGAAGGTCAGATTCAGGGTTGGGAGCATGTAAACGTCCTGAGAAACGGCGCCCACAGCCCGGTGACTGCCCACGATTGCACCCCCTCAGCACAGCCGACAGGAGGGGAGCACGTGCTCATGCCTCCACTGAAGGGAAGGAAGTGCATTCCCGGCCCGGCCACGGGAGCCCGAGGCCCGCAGGGAGCCAGCCCCGTCCTGGGGCTGGGCCAGCGCAGGCTGCGCTGCTTTTCCGGGCCGGGTTTTGTTGTCAAATTGGCGAGGCGCTGTCAGCAACTTCATTTGGCTGAGCCTTAGCTAGCACAGCAGGTCCCACGTCCTACCCCGGTGCCCTTCCCCCAGAGCGGCCGGCATTGCAGGACCCAGGTTTCCACGTCCTGGGTCCAGTCATTCCGGCTTCAAGGCTCGGGCTGAACGCAGAGCGGGTCCCGCGGCTCGGCAGCCTCCCCTTCCTCCGCGACTTACTCGCACGAGCCTCGGCCCCGCCCTCCCGTCTGTGTGGTCTCTGTGCCGACACCCTGAACCTGTTGAAACTCTTCCCTAATCAAGTGACACGCGCCTCCCTCACACACAGGCGGCGTCCTCGGAAGACATGGGCCGGTGGATCGGAGTCCTGCTGGCGGAGACGGGGTCCTCCACAGACCCCGGCGCCCTGCACTACGACTACATCGACGTGGAGATGTCGGCCAACATCATCCAGACGGCCAAGCAGACCTTCTGGTAAGGCCCGCGGGCGGGGCGCCGGGCAAACGCGCTGTTTCCTAAGTGTTTACCCTTCCTGGGCTGTCGGGAAAACAGCGAAGACGCTGCCTTCGCATCATGTTCACCCAGACGTTGGTGAAAGCCCTGTCCTTCTAACCCTCGTGTTTTCTCTCAGAACAGGGCTGGCCGACTTTTCCCGTAAAAAGCAAGCTAGTCACCATCTGGCTTTGTGCACTGTTCCCTGTCCTCTCAGCTCTGCAGGGGCAGGAACGAGTGGGCTGACGGTTTCGTAAAACTTGATTTGCAGGCACAGGCAGTGGGCCGGATGCGGCTTGTGGGCTGTACTTTGCTGACCTGTGTGTGGGGGGAACAATCTAGAATCAGAAGTGATTCTACACGTTGCTGTAGTGAGGACTGTCTTTGAAGCCATTAATCACATTCCTTTACAATCTAAATTGTCATTTTTTAAAAAAGGCTGTTCATACAAGAACGGTCTTTGAACCATGAATTTTTTTAACGTATCGATGCAAAGACAGTTATAGCTGCAGTTCTCAAAGCCCCGCCCACAGGCCCCAGGGGTGCGGGCCCTCGCGGAGTCCAGAAGTTTCCCTCTTGCTGTCGCGCCATCGGCATCAGAGGTGTCGATGCAGCGGGGCACCGGCAGAGGCGCCCTGCTGTCGTGGCCTCGGCACCGCCACGCTGGCGGTGGAAGAACAGCTGGACTCGCTGGGATGTCTCTGATGAAGTACTAGACCAGCGGTTCTCAACCTTGGCTGCACATTAGAGTCACCTGGGAATCTTTTTAAAATCCTGATTTCTGGGCCTCATCCTCCAGAAATTCTTTTTCTTTGTTATTAATGTTGTGGCCCCACCCCATAACAAAGAAACAGAATTATCGGAGGATGAGGCCCAGAAATCAGGATTTTAAAGATTCCCAGGTGATTCGAAGGTGCAGCCAAGGTTGAGAACCACTGCACTAGACTGACTTTTCCTATAAAAGTCTGTGGGCCCTGGCCGCTCGGCCGGGACACGCTGGGGCTGAGGGAAGATAGCTTGGTCGCATGAGGCGTCAGGCGCCTCTGTCCGGGCTAAGCAGCCTGTGTGAGGAGCCAGCCTGGGACAGCTTTGCCCAGCGATCACCAGCAAAGCGAGAGGGTCCCCAGCAGAAAGCACTCATTCTCACTCGCGTTGCTCTGTGGGAAAGTCAGGACAGAAATAGAGTGGGTCCCGGGGCCGGGCAAGGGAGGGAGTACGTTAATGGGGACGAGTGCCAGTGGGAAGATGGAAAGTTCTGGAGATGACGGTGGACGGCTGCACGACAGTGTGAGTGCCTGATGGCCTGCCCTGGGCACTGGGCAGTGGTGAGGAGAGGAACTTCTGTGTCGGGTTATTTCCCCCAGAATGTGTTTCCTGTGAGCGACTCGTGTTCTGGGTTCAGCACGTGGCTCGTGGCCTCTGGTCTCCTGCTTCTCAGTGTGGCTGAGCTGCTGTAGCAGCCAGGGCGCCGGCGGAAGACAGCGCAGGGCTGAGCCTCGGCCCGTCCCCTTTAGGCCTGCAGACTGGTTGGGCCCAGTGCCCGCTGTGGGAGGAGGTGGGTGTGGCGAAGACCTGCTCCAGCCGGGACGTCCTGGTGTCTGACGTCTCGGTCTCATGTCCCGGCGTCCCCCAGGCGGGTCGGCTTCCGTCCTGGCCCTCATGGCCCCCGCTCCTCCCTGGCATCTGTGCCCCGGTGAGTGCCAGGCACAGCGCCAAGAGCCGGAGACACACCACGCACGACGGCCCTGCTGTGAGGGGTCCCCCACCGGGAGGGCCGACACCTAGCAGATCCGTGTAACGTGCTCCCTGTGCGGTGGTCGGCACGGAAAGGACTGGCCTCGGGCCCGGCTTCTCACTCATTCCCGTTACTGCCTGACCCCACACACCCTCCGAGTCATAAATGAGAAACCCTTAGGTATATATTACAAACAAATCAGAAAACTCCGTCATTGCAGACTCAAACGTTTAAGTTTCTCTCTTTCCTAGGCACACTTCATGTGCCCTAAATGCAGAGGGCCGCATACATTTCTTTGTCAGACAAAAGCAAGAGGAGTGATTTTATAAATTAGAGTCAGGTGCGCTGGGCCGAGCGCGGCGTGCACAGCCGCCTGCCCCCAGCAGAGGGCAGTAGCTCCCTCTGAACGCCTCCTGCCAGCTGCTAGGCTCCCAGCCCTCAGCCCCGCTCGCCCCTGTGAGCGCCAGCTCTGCTGGAAACCCGCACAGGCAGGTCCTCTCTCCTTATTCATGCAGGTGCCACAGGAATTCGGGAAATACCGCTGGAAAACAGTCACTTAAGACGCAGCCTGTTTGCTTAACCCGCCAGGAGAGCGAGCTCAGGGGTTTCCTCCCAGGCACGCGTCCCTTCACAGTGACCCTCCTGCTCGCTCACTCCGCGCCCCTGTGAGCCGCTCCGGGCCACGGTCCCCAGACGAGCAGGGTTGGCCCTGAAGCTGGCCGGTGTCAGTGGGAAGATCCACTCGGGCGGGGACAGCAGCCAGTGAGCGCGTAGCTCCGTGTTCCGCGGTGATCGGGACGGAGAGGGGACCGGAGGACAGTGGTGCGGGGGGAGGGCGGTGTGTGTGGGCGCTGGGGGCTCCTCGGGAAGGGAGGGGCTCTGGAGAGGGCTCCAGGCAGAGGGAGGGCGGTGTGTGTGGGCGCTGGGGGCTCCTCGGGAAGGGAGGGGCTCTGGAGAGGGCTCCAGGCGGAGGGAGGCCCTGAGGCGGGAGGCCCTGTGAGAGCAGCCATCAGGGCGCCCGGTGGGACTTTCGGGGACACGAAGCGGCACCCAGAGCCCCCAGGCCACGCGGCAGCTTTGGATGTTCTCTGAGCAGAGGGGGCGCCCATTGTCAGGGCTCCGTCAGCCCAGACGGGGCAGAGTGGAGGGGAGCTGTCCGGGGCGGTGATGCTGAGTGGACACCGAGAACTCGAGAAACGCTGTTGCATAAAACTCTAAAGAGCCCAGGCCGGATGGGAAATACTTCAGTTTTGCAGCGTCTGGTCCCTGACTTGAGGACAGGGTCGTGAAGGAGGCATGTAAAGCCTTGAAAGCAGCCACTGTCGGTACCTACATGAAGGGTCAAGGCCATGTCCCAATAAAACTTTATTTACAAAAACAGTCAGTGGGCCAGAGAGGTCTTTAGACCACTGACGATAAGAATGGTGTACCAGCATGCATTACGGCCACCCCTGGCACGGTCCTGCAGGCGTGCTGCCCTCGCGTTCTCTAGGTGGGGCGTGCGGCTGTGGCTCCAGTGCCTCCCGGCACTGAGGCTCCCTGCACAGCCTCTGATGGGCCGAGCATCAGGTCAGGGCTCAGGCCAGACTTGCTGCCCGGCAGGAGGAGTTACCTCACGTCCTGTCTTTCAGCTTCATGAACAGACGTGTCATCTCCACCAACCCCTACCTCGGGGGCACCCCCAACGGCTATGCCCACCCCAGCGGGACGGCGCTGCACTACGACGACGCCCCCTGCGTGAACGGCTCGGTGAGTGTGCGCCCCAGGGAGCGGTCGCTGTCGGACATCGGCCGACACGTGATGACAGCTCCATCCCATCTCTCCTGTCCTTGTTTCTGACAAGTTGTCCATCTTAATCTGCATTTGGACACGTAGGCGTTTGACACCCGTAGGCAGTTTCTCCTTCAGGGTCCATGTCCCGTCATAATTAAACGTTCGCACTCCCTAAGCACTGACTGAGGAGAACACGTTAGAGCACGAGCCTTGGGTAAGTCCAGGTGTGGAGCGCTGTCAGTTCCCAGGGAGTCCTCGTTCCCGGGGCACACATGCTGAGCGGCACCATAGGAGGCAGATGTGGGAGGGAGGGAAGGAAGGTGGGAAGGTGGGAAGGTGGGAAGGGAAGGTGGCAGGAAGGGAGGGAGGCAGGGAAGGAAGGTGGCAGGGAGGGAGGGCGAGGAAATGTTGCCATAGATGCGGGCCATGCTACAGGCTCAGGACCGTCTCCCTCCGGGGCCTTGGAGAGCCGGCCGGTGCCTGGCGCTGAGCAGGTGCGGTGTGGCCTTAGCTTTTCGCTGCCTTGTCCCACGTACAATAGCAGAACTCATCAATAAGCGTGTGTTGACGTGTCCGCACATCACTCCCGTTTATTGGTCGGCTCTGTGCCGGCCTCCGGGTGGTCACAGGTGAGCTGAGCCGTGGACTCGAGGGAGAGGCTCACAGCCCGGTCCTGAGCCTCGTCTTGGTCACTGCCGTTTTCAAGGTGGGCCCTGCTCTCCGGCCGCACGTGCCCCGCAGCCACCAGCTTCTCTTCCCCTGACCCGCCTTGGCCCTGTCCGCGCAGCCGCCAGAGTCCCCTCCAGGAGCGAGCGGTCTGCGTCTCCAGCCCTGACCCCGGCAGCTCGTTCAGAAAGGAAACCCACACCTCCCTCTAAGTCTCTCTCCAAGGCCCTCACCCCTTCCCCAGTCCACACCTGCCACGGGGCGTGAGGAGGGTGGGGGTGAGGGAGTCACGGGCACCCCCCCCCCAGTCTGTCCCATTGTCCTGGTCCAGGTGCAGCTCAGGCCCACAGGGACAAGGTTGCTCCAGGCCGTCCTTCCGTCTGCAGCCCCTCTGCTCTGAGAACCTGCGCAGAGGCTCTGCGGGAGGGATTGTCCTGGGACCCTGTGGGCAGGAGCTGGACGCGTCCCCTGTGCAGTCCTCCTGGTGCTTTGGCTCACGGGGCGTCCTGGCAGCGGCCTTGCCCTGCCCAGTTCCCCGCCGCTGGGCGCTGGGACCAGGCCGTCTCTCTGGGGAGGGCTGCTCTTCTCTGTTTATGAAGTTCGCACTTTTGACCCCAAACCGCACTTGTTGGCGTTTCATTTGCAGTAACTCTCAGCCATTCGGGGTCCTCTGAGGCCCAACGCAGGTGTTAGTGAGTCTCGGGGAGGGTCTCTGACACGCACACGGGGGAGCACACCCACTTTTAATCTCGAAACTTCTATGCAGTTTCTAAGTTACCCGTGTGACTCAGTCCCTTGGTATTTTAGGGAAATGCTAGTCTAGTCTAGACCCTGTGATCGCCCTGGACAAATGCATGCGCGCCTGTCATTTTGAGGCGCTCGCGTCCGAGTTTATCTGCACGTCCCCCTATTTTTAGCTCGTAGCTGGGTCCCAGCATCACCAAAATAGCCGCTGCAGCGACGGTGAGGAGTGAGAGCACGCCTGCCGTGAGGCCTGGGCCCTGCTCCTATTTTTATAACAAAGGCTGTAATCACCGTGCGGAAGTGAAGAACAACATAAAGACTGAAACAAGCATCATCCAGGAGCTAACATTTCTCCGTGTGTGTGAATGCAGAGCGGTTCCTGGAGACCTTTAAGACTTAAAAGGCTCGGCCGTGCTGAGTGCTGGGTGAATGTGCACTTTAATGTCCCTGCCCTCCAGTGGCCTGTGGCTGTTTTAGTCCTTTAGGGAAAGGTTTTCGTCAAAATAGTGCCATTATGTCAATTCTACTTGGAAACCTCCTGTTTTCTGTGATGATTGGATTTCTTTTCAAGACTGTTTTGGTCGCGGCACTTTAATCAGCCCTAACAGAGCGGGGGCAGGGGGCAGGCGGGCAGTCCCCATAAACGCGTCACCGATGCACTGGCTCCGGGCTCTGAAGTCCAGCCGCTCGGTAACCCCGGGGGCGGGGGTGGGGGCGGGGCACAGGCAGCGCCCGGGCTTGGGAGCCTCTGCCTCAGTTTCCTCCTGCTTCCTGAGATCCCGTGAGAGCTAGAGGCAGTGTTTGTAACGCGCTCCAGACAGCGTCTAGAACCCGGTAATGACCGCAAAGTAAAAGAAGGTGCTCGCTGGGGGCTGCACACGTGTGCTGGGCAGAGCCCGAGCCCCATCCCCGTGTCCCCGTCGGCATTCCTTCCCCGCCAGCACGTGGCTCTGCTTTTGGACCTGGGGACTCCGAAATCTAAAGAAATGTCACATCAGCCCTTTTTTTCCTGCTTTACCAGACAGAACAAACACTCCCTGAGCCAACGACTGGGGCGACCCAAGGGAGGAGAAGGCTGTCCCTAAGTCCCGGAAGTGGGTCGCGGCCAGCTCGCCTGCGAACGTGTGTGCTTTACAGCAGCGGGCACGGGGGTGCGGGTGCTCACGCCGCGTCCGCGCGCTAACGTCTGCTCTGCTTGTGGCCGAGGCACTAACCGCGCGGCTGTGTGTGTTGCAGTGGGACCCCGACGGCGGCTCGGCCGCTTCCTGCCGCGGAGGCCCGGGAGGAGAGGTGCTGTACGATAACGCAGCCCTGTACGATAACTTGCCGTCTCCGAAAATCTTTGCGCGCTACCCGCCTGCTGACAGGAAGGCTGCTAGGCCGCCTGCCGACACCCTGTCCTGTAACCATTACAAGCAGCCCACGTCCTGCGGGCTGCCTCCCGCCCCGTCTGTCACTAACACCTCTTCTGTGGGGAGGGCGTCTCTCGGGCTCGGCTCCCAGGTACAGCATCGCGTTCCCTCCTCCTCTAGACCCCCCTCTAGCCACAGCCCCCCTCCGAGTTTTGCAGTGATGCCCACTGGTAGTGAGCGAGACTCACCTGGGAAAGCAGTCGGCAGGGGAGCTGCCTCCGTACCCCTCCCGGCCCTGCTGTGGGCTCCGCTCTCCCTGCACACCGGCTCTTTCCGGCCTCGGGATGTTCCCCGGGAATTTTGCTAAAGGCAGAGACTTAAAGGACCAGGATGGTAAAACTTGGCAGAGGATTCTTGAGCTGCAAGTGTTTTTAATGTTTCCGTTAAACATCAGCACAGGTGGCCCCAGGAGTAGCTGCTTTTTGACCTTTAAATGTAAACTAGGCTCATTCAGGACACTGCGGTGTTTTTCCCAAATGGGCATAAAAGTGCTTCCTGACCCCAGGTAGGTGACGAGGATTGGGATTATCGGTTCCTAAATGGGAAATAGCCTTGCTGTCAGACTGTCCCACCTCATCTTTGTAGCAAACGGTAGCATTTCCATATAAATACTGATGTGTTTTCCTGCTCTGTCAGCCTCAGACTTTCATGCTTTGCATGCAGCCCCGCGCCCGTGTGTGCGAGTGCCCGTGTGTGCGAGCGCCCCCAGAGCAGAGGGGCACGTGAGGGGTTGCTCCCTGTGCCCTGTGTTGGGGGAACCCTTACACAGTGACGAGCCAGGGAAGCCCTGGGGATGTCAGACCGGGTGGCACTCAGAAGTCCTCCCGGCCGAGGCTCTCGCCAGTGTCACAGCACAGCTTTTGTTTGCTTCTGATTTTTTTTAAAAAAATATGTTTTTATTGATTTTCAGAGAGAGAGGAAGAGAGAGAGAGAGAGAGAGAGAGAGAGGGAGGGAGAAACATTGATTGGCTGCCCCCTGCATGCTCCCTACTGGGGATGGAGCCCACAACCTGGGCATGTGCCCTGACCAGGAATCTATTCAGTGACCTCTTGGTTCCTGGGTCAGCACTCAACCACTGAGCCACACCAGCTGGCTGTTTGCTTCTGATGTTTGACGACAGTTGCCCAGAGTCTGTCCAGTGAGCCTGAAGGCCTCGTTGAGTGCGGTGGTCAGACGTCCGGTGGTTACTAAGTGGGGGCTCAGGGGTCGTGGCGCGCTCAGCAGCTGAGTGACGGAGCCAAATTTAGGCCCGGCCCACAGCGCAGGAGGCGGGCACGACCTTGGAGCGTGGGCCTGGACACCCACCGTTCACCCCTCCCGCCAGCTGCATGTCTGCATAGAACTGTCCATCGCTGAGAAAATGCACCTGCTGGCCTGCAGCCACCCAAGAAGTGGCGATGCTATGGAATTTTTAAAAGCCTGTGTTGGTCAAAATTTAGTTTAACTGTTTCTACGTCACGCCCGCCTTTCTCGCTTCCTTCCTGAGACCCTGTAGTGAATAAGCGTTTCTCGCTTCCTTCCTGAGACCCTGGGGGAATAAGCGTAGTGATGTGCCCGGTGGGGTGTCAGTCCCCATGGAGGCGCTGGCAGAGAAACCAGCTGCAGTGGCCTCCCCTGTCCGAAGCGCAGGCTCCCAGCGTCTCAGCCCAGCTGCCCGGCTCCCCCTGTGCCCACCTCCATCACAGCTCTCAGCGCACATGTAGCTCTGCTTTCCTGCCCAGGGCGCCCTGCGTCCCTCACGCCCGAACCTCGGCCTCCGGGGCACCCCAGCTCCCAGGGTGTGGGAGCCAAGTTGTTCCTGCCTCCCTGAGTTTTTCTGTCAGTGCTAGATGCTACTTACAGGGTCACAGAGGGAAGTCGTGTCCCGCAGAACAAAAACACTGGTGTTGTGGATCGTTTGTTTTAACTTCCTTCTGTTTATTTCAACAGTTGAAGAGTAAAAAGCCCCCCCTCGCATCCAGCGGGGCTGCAGGAAAAGGCAAGACCCTGAGCAGCCAGCCCAAGAAGGCCGAGCCGGCCGCCGGCGTGAGGCGCACGCCTTCCAGTGAGTGCACCCTCGTCCGTGGTCGCGGCTCCTCTGCAGCTGTAGAGCGGGCTGGGGTGGGACCCGTGGAGAGATGGGCCTGTAGCCGCATCATCCTTCCCCGCCTGCCGACGGGAGGGTGGTGCCGGCCTCCGACCCGGCCTCGGGACCTCTGTGCACCAGGAAAGGCCGGGCTGTGCCAGGCTCCGGCCTCGGGACCCCTGTGCACCAGGAAAGGCCGGGCTGTGCCAGGCTCCGGCCTCGGGACCCCTGTGCACCAGGAAAGGCCGGGCTGTGCCAGGCTCCGGCCTCGGGACCCCTGTGCACCAGGAAAGGCCGGGCTGTGCCAGGCTCCGGCCTCGGGACCCCTGTGCACCAGGAAAGGCCGGGCTGTGCCAGGCTCCGGCCTCGGGACCTCTGTGCACCAGGAAAGGCCGGGCTGTGCCAGGCTCCGGCCTCGGGACCTCTGTGCACCAGGAAAGGCCGGGCTGGCTGCACGACTCTAGGGCTGGTTACGCCCATTTCAGTGGAGGCACCTGGAGGTGCAGCTGCAGGGCCTGGGCTCTGGGTCAGGGCCTTGGTGTGTGTCCCTGACCTGTTGGTGACTCAGCGACTTGGGGGAAGTCACGTCTACCCTCTAAGTGGGGCTTCCACGTGCTGGGTGTGGACGAGCAGCGGCCGTGGTTTCCGTGATGAAATAGCCCAAGTGGTCACGGCCTCAGGGCCCTAGAGAAGGACGGGCTTGGACGGAGTCCGCGTGGCAGGGAGTACAGTCCGCGTGGCAGGGAGTACAGTCCATGTGGCAGGGAGTACAGTCCGCGTGGCAGGGAGTACAGTCCACGTGGCAGGGAGTACAGTCCGAGTGGCCCACGCAGGCGCTTGCCCTTTCTCCTGCCTGGCCCCCCGCCGCCCGCAGGCAGGTGCTGTCGCCTGCCCCCTGGTCCACGTGCGGAATGACCTCCGAGCGATGCACGGCTTCCCTGGGGCTCACGGCCGGGAGTGACAACCACAGAGAGTGCCAGGCTGCAGGCTGCCGAGCTGGCAGGGAGATGCCCGCCCAGCACAGCACCTCCCTTTCTCCGGGGCTATGCTGTCACCATGTCTGTCAGGGCTTCTTCAGCTGCGACGATAAGACAGTGCAGTTGTTGCCAAGGTGCCTGAGCCGGAGAGAGGGTCACACAGCAGACGCGGGTCCCGGAGCTCCAGGGGCCTGGCTGGCAGGGAGGGTTCCAGGGGAGGGAGTGTCCGTGTTTTCTGACTCAGGCCCCGTGGAGCTGGCAGATCAGGCCTCCGCTCCAGCTCGTGCCCTGTACCTGCCGCGTGCACTGCGAGGGGTCTCAGAGTCACGGGGTACACGTGGGCGGGGGGGCGGGGGGCGTACATGCACACCCGCCTCCGAGCTGCTCAGCAGGGAGGCTGCTCCTGCCCGGGACACGGGACACGGGTGATCTTCACGGGAGTCACCCTCAGAGCAGGCAGGTGGGAGCCAGCGGGCCAAAGCCTGCTCCCCGTAGCTCGTGGGATGTGCTGACCTTCGACCTCCTCTCGCAGACCTTACTTCCCTAACGCAGGGGCGTGCGCAGTCACTTAAAATGCTGCTGGTGTCCCGTGGGGAGGGCACCGAGCTTGTGCGAGACCAGGCACGGAACCCGTCAGTCACGGCTGGTTTCATTCCCGTGATTGATTCCTCTCTTTTATGACGCCTTCTGGAGGGAACTTTTATTAACTGTGGTGACATCTAATGGTGACAAATGAGAGAAATAATTGCCTTCTGTGTTTTTGCTGCGTTCACTGCAGACCGGGGGTGGGGAACGTGTGGGCTGGGGAAGCGCCTTCGTTGGAAATCAGAGACTGGGGTGTAGACTCTGCTCTGTCTGCCCAGCACGTCCTGCCCCCGAGCCACGGACAGCAGTGCTCCGGGGTCCGCTGGCCGGTTTGGCCACTTGATGCCGCCGTTGTGTCCTCTGTGCATGTTGAGTGGGGAGGGACGGCCTCGGGGGCCTCCATCGGTGGCGCTCCGCTGCCGTCCCTGTGGCTGTGGCGCAGCGCTGGGCACGCGCGCTGGGGCGGGAGGCTGGCCCAGCTCCCCGTTGGTGAGTGGACAGGGCCCTGTGGACTCTGTTGTCGCTGACAGTGACTAGAGCTGCCGGGAGCGTCACCTTGTCCCAGGCATTGTGAGACGGGCTTTAGATACAAAGATCAAATTATAAAGCCACCCCCACGCGAGGCCTGGGCACCTGCTTGAGAGGGCTTCACGGCCCCTCGTGCTGCGGCCTGCGTCACGGCCATCGCTCTGCCCTCTGCGTCTCTGTGACGCCCTTTCTCGTCTAGCGAGGGCATCGAGCAGACAAGCAGCGGCGCGAGTGGCGAGAGGACGGAGCCGCTGAGCCTGGTGCGCTGAGCCGCAGTCAGGCCTGGGCGGTGCGATGCCAGAAGCAGTGGGAGGACCGGCCCAGGTGGAATCTTCGAACATGGTGGCCCTGGGTCCGTCTCGTTAGCTTCATCACCGCTTCCTCTCTCCAGCGTATTTTTCAGAAGGACCTTTCCTAAATTACTTTATAAATGTTAGCTTAATCCACATCCCCCCCTCCGAATGCCCCCATTTCACAGATGAGGACACTGAGGCACAGAGCGATTAAGTACTTTGTTCAAGGTCACACAGCTACAGGTGACAAGCTGGGATTTAGACCTAACAGTCGGGACCCAGACCCCGCCCTGTGTTGCCGCTTCCTTTTCTCATTGTCCGTTCGTTCACCCACTGATGCTATTGCGTGTTCAGTCCGTGCCGGTGCGTAGCTGCTGCTGGGTCAGCAAAGCGCTGGACAAGGCTGTGGGCCAGCTGTGATGGGCTGGGGGAGAAGTTCAAACCTACGGGCACTGGCCACAGCCAGGATTGCATGTGACGCTGATGGCCTCCTCCCTGCAGATGTGGGATGTGCACTGTGGCGAGGTGCCGGCGGGAAGGGAAGAGAATTAGAGGGATTTCTTAATACTCTCTTTTCACGTAGAACGTTGTTCCCAAGAATCCTGGGTAATCAGCTGGTTCAGACCGGCCCATTCTCTTCTGTCGGATTCCAGGGAGCCAGCTCTGAGTTGACCGAGCGAGCGGGCTGACCGAGGGCTCTGGGAAGTTCCCTCGTGTCTGCAGGCTAACTGCTTTCCCCGCGTCTTTCAGATGCTGACCAGTACAGATACGGCAAGAACAGGGTGGAAGCAGATGCCAGGCGGCTGCAGACCAAGGAAGAGGAGCTGCTGCGGCGGAAGGAAGCCCTGCGGACCAGGCTGGCCCAGCTCCGGAAGGAAAGGAGGGACCTGCGGGCCGCCATCGAGGCGAACGCTGGTAGGAGGGCGCCCGTCCGGGAGGGTCTGCCTCCCTCTGTCTGCCACAGGCCTCACTCATCAGCTCGCGGCTAAGATTCAGCTTGTGTCCCACACTGCGTCCCGGGGGTCTAGAGGCACTGCCCGTTAGCCCAGGGCAGGTGGCGGGTGCGGGAGTCCCAGGACAGGCAGGGGGACAGGTGCTCGGGTGCGGGAGTCCCGGGACAGGCAGAGGGGATGGGTGCTCCAGGTGCGGG
>NW_005871986.1:0-11653 GCF_000147115.1 Myotis lucifugus
AACATCATGATGAGAGAGAATCCTCGATCAGCTGCCTCCCACATGCCCCCAAGGGGGATCGTGCCCGCAACCCGGGCATGTGTCCTGACTGGGAACTGAACCGTGATCTCCTGGTTCATAAGTCAACGCTCAACCTCTGAGCCATACCAGCCAGGCTACGAGTTATTTATTTTTTGCTTAATCCCTTATAAGTGTTTATTTAGATGATCTTCCTTTGAGGATTTTCACTTTGCTTCTTTCTTTTGTTTACTTTAGCGTTTATAGGCATAAAGCAAGGCATGCTTGAGCTTTAGTCCAATGTTGATAGGCACGGATTAAAGATTTACCCAGCAGAGCAATCTCCAGCTATCTTTCTGGGAGCAGCACGAGGCACCGCACAGATTTTCACTGTCAGCTCTATCTGGGTCTAAATTCCAGTTCCGCCACTTCCCGGCTGGGAGACCTCGGGCAAATGACATTTCTTAACGTCTCTGAGCCTCAGTGTTTTCATCCGGACAACAGAGATTTCCAACTTCATAGGTTGTTGGGAGGAGGAAAAGAAACCGTGTTTAGCACAAGGTCAAGCACACAGTCGGCAGTTAATAAATCTAGTCATTATTGCTGGGCCTAGACAATGAATAATCAAGGTCAAATTCTTACCGATGGGGTAGCCAGGCTGGCTGTGGGCAAACCGAAAGGAAGAGGCACGGACAGTGATTGATTGCCTACCCGGTGCCAAGTACTTTTCCATATGCTATACAAGCCCAAATCCTATTTGCCTGTGACAAAACGGAGGCTCAAAGAGAAGAAACAACGCTCACGCAGGTCACTAGGGTCCATTTGAGTGTGGAGTCCAGATGTGACTGATTCCCAAGTCCAGGGTCTTTCTTTTATTCCGTGTAGCCCAACTTCACGGCCCCTGGTGGTCTTATGCCTTCCTTCCGTCTTGTCTCCTGTTGGATCCGTAAACACAGGCCTGCCTTGTGCCGAGTGACTCCAGCTGTCAGGTTCCCCCCTTCCCTTCCCTTCTCCTCCCACTCCAGCCGACCAGCGTGTCTCCAGGTACAAGCGTCTCGGGCAGAGGCTGGGGCCTAGGTGATGGAATTAGCTGTAGAAGTGACTCGAGGACCGGATGCAAGGCTGGACCCCATGAACCAAACTCTCTCCAAACTATTCACCTTCAAGAGTCAGCTCGAATGTCACCTGTAGCCTCTCTGGTTGCTCTGGAAAGAAGTGGTTCTTCTCTTCTTTGTTCTGTGTACCTTATTCAGACCTCTGTTATATATTTTGACACTATCTGCTTATTTGCCTGTGTTCCAGGATCAGTAGAACCTCCAGACTAAATGAAAAGCTACTTAGCCCTGGCCGGGTAGCTCAGTTGGTTGGAGTGTTGTCCGGATATGCCAAGGTTGCTGGTTCGATCCCCAGTTAGGGCACATACAAGAGGCAACCAATGAGTGCATCAGTAAATGGAACAACAAATCAATATTTCTTTCTCTCTCTTAAAAGGCTAAAAGAACTTTCAAGGCAGGGCTGCTTAACATTTTTGTGCCAGTTAACCTTTGGCAGTTGAGTAAGCTCAGGAACCCCACCTCAGTTTATAAATACACAAAAGAAAATACATAGGATTACAAAGGAAACCAACTATATTGAAATATGGCAAGCAGAACTTGAATAAACCAAATCTGGCTATAATAATATATTGCTTATTTATTAGTACAATAAATAATAAGATCTAGTGTTGGGTGTAATAACTACCATGATTGCTGAAGTAGTGATGAGCAGAAATAACACCTCAAGTTCCACAACAACTTTAATAAAATGTGTACACATCTGTGATTTTTATGTACTACTGTGGTTTGTCCCTTTCACACATACGTGAAGGGAACGCTACATTTCAACTTCAGGTATTAAAAATAAAGATACAATTTTTTCTCATCCCAATGAGCAATCCCCTGAATTCTATCCAAAGACCCCGGATGAAGACTCCCTGATTTAATGGATCATCTGAAACTCTAAGGCAGCGGTTTTCAACCTGTGGGTCGCGACCCCTTTGGGGGTCGAACGACCCTTTCCCAGGGGTCGCCTAAGACCATTGGAAAACACATATATAATTACATATTGTTTTTGTGATTAATCACTCTGCTTTAATTATGTTCAATTTGTAACAATGAAATTGGGGGTCACCACAACATGAGGAACTGTATTAAAGGGTCGCGGCATGAGGAAGGTTGAGAACCACTCCAAGGTGACCAAGACTGACTTCCCTTCTTTTCCCTGAACTTCCATAACACTTGTAACTGTACTTAGTACGTCCACTTGCAAACAGTAAGATCTGTTTATGTGTCTTTCTCCGGACTGTGTTCCCCTGGACTGTCAACACCTGACGAAGAAGGAACAGTCTTATTTCTTTGTTTCCTAGAAGAAGGCTTGGCGTTGGGTAGGCCCTCAAGGAACAGCTGTGGAACTAATGGGAGTGATGAAGGATCCGCGCTACAGCCAGGCGTTCCCTTGTCCGTCTCAGCCTCCACGCTTCAAGGTGCATCTCAGAACCTGCTCCTGGCCTCACTGCTTCCTCTCCTCGGTGAGGGCCCACGATGCTGGCACTGAATTAAGAGCCTGAGTATTTGTTCCCCCGATTTTTCTATGTTTATATAAATATTTGTAAGTCATGTATCTGATAAGGGACTTGTATCTCGCATACATCGAGAACTCTTACAAGTCAAATTAGAGGACGAACAACTCGATTTAAAAAATGGCCAAGGGATCTGAATAGTCACTTCTCCAAAATACACAAATCGTCAGTGAGGTCCATGAAGCGTTGCTGAGCATCATCAGTCACCAAGGAAACAGAAGCAAAACCCCACTGACATGTCACTCACTCATAGGTTGGCTATAATGAAAGACAGATGATAACAAGTGTTACAGCGGATATGGAAGGCCCTTGAGATGTACAGTAGTCCCCCCTTATCCATGGAGGATACATGCTAAGACCCCAGTGGATGCCTGAAACCACGGACCATACCATGCCCTGTATGTACTATGTTTTCCCTGATATATACATACCTATGAACAAGTATCAACCCAGGAGCACAGACTTGCCCGCCCTCATCACTGCCAGCAACCGGGAATGAAGTTTCACCGCTGCTGGTAATGACGTTACCAGTTGCTCCCATTGTGCGGACGGAGCCCAGGCAGCCCCGGATGTGGGCCCACTCCTGTCCTCTCGGCCTCAGACAGACAAACTGATCTGGACAGACACCTCAAAACCGTAATAATCCTGGGATCGCTGCATGGACCACTCAGCTTTTCTCATGCCCACGAGATGCCTCTGGCCCACCTGCTCCCTGCCCTTCCTGCTCGGCCCTCACCTGGGCTCCCGGCACCCTGGCTCCTGGGCAGCACACGCCAGGGCCCTCTCACCCAGTGCTCCTGGGCATGTCAACACGCTTATCTTGGGGCTCCCCTGAAGGAACACGTCAGGCTCCTGTGGGCACACACCTTGCTCCGTGCATCTGTGTGTGTCACTCATTCGGGTCCCTGTCTGCATGGGGGCTAAGTCATGGGGCGGGGGGGCATTTGTGTTTATGTGCATGGAGGGGGACATAATAGAGAGATACGTGCGGAGATGTGATTAAGACCCGTCTTGTTTCCAGAAACAACCCCGGTGGTTGATTTGGGTAATAAAAAAATACAGCAGTGTGAGCTAGACGTAGGGAGAAAGAAATAAGGAAATGGGGAAATGGGAGGTTGGGGTTAAGTGCAACAGGAATCAGGCAAAAGGCAAACCTGCTCTCCATAACTTACTAGGCGAATAAAGGTACGTGATAGGCGTGGGGATTCCAGCTAGGAGTACCCTGCATACTTACACATAGGGGTGCCCCACACACTTACACATCTAGGGTACACTGCATACTTACACATCTAGGGGTACTCCACATACTTAAACAGCTGCTGCCTGCCCTCCCCAGCTTTCCGGAGACCTCGTGCCCAGCCCCTGCTACAGCTTTGCCTGGTGGGAGATGGCGGGGGGAAGGTGCCCCCTTTCCCTGCCTCGCATCCTGTCCTCTCTTCCCGGCCCTTGGCCACTACGCGTCCTTCCACAGTGGTTGGCTCCCTCCTGGGCATGGAGTCTCAGGGATCAGCTGGGGCAGAGCAGGAAAAGCACACGCCCCCTGCTCCCACCTGCGCAGGAAAGCGTTTCTGGAGGCACCTGAGGCATGGAAGACAGACACTGGGCCCCGGGCAGGGAGCAGCAAATTGGCCGGTGACATGGGATGCTGCTTAGAATTCCGGCGCGTGGTAACAATTAAGAAGCAACCTCCTGTGTCATCCCTCGCCTGGATGCCCACAACAACCCCTGACAAGTCTGCTCGCCTCTGGCTGGCTTCCCGGGCCTGGTTCACCCACAGCCCTCGAGATCTTTCTGAACCGTCAGTCTGCTAATGTCATCGCTCTGCTTCAACCCTTCAAACCTCTCCAACGCTGGAGGCGACAGCGGGGCAGAAAGGGCCGAATGTGGGGGGAAGGGCTAGAGCCCAGGAGCAGAGGAGACTCTAGGAAGAATCGGGGTGCCAGCGAGGCTTGGTGTCCACACTGTGACTTTAGGAGAGGACACCAACAAGGGCAGGGAGGGGCCTGGGTTGTCCGGAGAAGAGCTTCAGGCTACGATAAATGAGACCAATGCCCGGCCCGAGGCAGAGAAGGGTGAGGGGGTCAGGTGTGGGTCAAGTCGAGGAGAGCGAGCCTTGAGGTTCATAAGTGTGATCCTGGCAGCTGAAGGGACCAGCCCCGAAGTCCTAGGCCTCGTGTCACCTCCGGGAAAGCCCTGCTGACTTCTTGAGGCTTCTGTACCGAATATCACAGGAGATTTCCGAAAACCCTGCAATTCCATACACTATTGCCAACCAAGCCTCTCGACTTGGGTAGGGGCCTCCCGTTGCCTGAAGAAAAGTGACATTCTCGTGGAAGTGACACTGCTGATGGCGTTGGCCCTGGTCCCACCGAGACCATTTCATGGGCGACTCAGAGTGAGTAGACTCAGGGGCAGGAGCTGGCCCTTTTTCTCGACGACTCCCTTTCCCTGGACAAATCCCATCTACTTCCTGCATTGCAGGGAGATCAAGGATTTGCTTATTTTTAAATTACCAACCGGGGATTTCTGGATTGAGGGTCGCCTACGTTTTTTGGCGAGATCACTGTCACATTGAGGATAAGCTACCTCAGTGCTTAATTGCTCCAGAGAGAGGAGTGTGGCCCACGGAGGATGGAAAGACCCAGAAGGGAGATGAGGTGGATGGTGAGCTCCTGCACGAGCTTGGCCAGACACTCCCGCCAAGCTCCGGCCACTCTCCCCCCACCCGCCACGCTCTCCTCTCGGATGATTCTCCCTCATCTGACTGGGAATCGGCCTATGGGTGTTTACAGGAGCCTCTGGGGCCTGGGCTGTGCTTCCTGGAAGGACGTAGAAACATCGGAGTTACCAGCGGGACACACAGGGTTTGGGGCTATTTTGGAACGTGCTTGGTGGCAGGTGGCAGGTGGCAGTCTAGTTACCGGCTGAGAGTGGATGGTTATGGCTCAAGGTCAGAGGACAGGGGCCCAGGAGCCACTCTGGAGATAGGAAACTGTGTTTCTCTCTGCAGAGAGGTGGCCACTGCCTCTCGGGAGAGGGGATCACCGTGTCCTGCATCCTGATATATAAGATAAAAACATGAAGAATACAAATCTGGATTCTACATTTTCATTTTCCCTTTTTATTCAGCCCGTATTCCTCCAACTAAGCACAGCAGGTTCCCAGGCCCTAAAGATCCTCATAGCCAAATTCTAGATGGTGGGGACGGGTAGTTTTTTTTTTTCAATCCTCACCTGAGGATATTTTTTCCATTGATTTCTAGAGAGAGTGGAAGGGAAGGAGGAGGGGGGGGGGAGAGAGAGAAACATGGACATGAGAGAGACACATCGATTGGTTGCCTCCCGCATGCACCCCCACTGGGGCTGGGGAGCCTGTAACCAAGGCATGTGCCCCTGACCAGCAATCAAACCTGCGACCCCTATCGGCCCGAGGACCGACACTCTAACCACTGAACCGAACCAGCCAGGGCACTGAGCAGTTTTCAGTGAGAGCTGGGATTTGAGGGCTAGGGGCCCGGGCTCGATGCATGTGATGAGGGGAGATGGCAAGCCTCCAGATGCCCGTCTCACACAGGAACATGCACTTGCCAGCGGAGTCCCAGAGGGTTCCGGAAACTGCCATGCTTCTCACAACACAGGGAGGAACACCGATGGACATGTTGGAAGCAGGCATTGGGCTAATCTGCAAAACTCTCCGGATCAGGGAAGCTCTCCACAGAGCTGTTTTCAGCCCTGAGTTACAACATGTCTCTGACTCAGCCTCATGCTCGTGTGGATGTGCACTTGCCCGTGATGATTTTGTTTCTGACTTAACCTGGGGAATTGGAGGACTTGGGGACTTTGCCAGAACACCTTGGGAACATTTAGAGTTCCTGCCAGAAAAAACAACAACACATGTGTGCAATAACACCGCCCACAGCACAAAGGGGCCGCACTTGCCCCGTATGGGAAAACACGTCCCTCTGAGAACTGGCCTGCCCGCTGGCAAACAGGGCCAAGGTCAGGCCCTCTCCCACCAGGTAACTCCCATGGTTCCCATGACCCCGGCTGCTCCACCCTGACCCCAGGCAGCCGTATGCAACTGGTCCTCAGAGGACTATGTCAGAGAATTGGAATGGCTCATTATTTTTCACTATTGGAAAAACACCTGAAAACCTATAGCCTATTAAACCTTGCCGATTCGTTCACTATCTTAAATGTCATCATATGTAAATGGGCTGACTAGCAGCTTTCTCCAAGTTTAAACGCTGGGTTGCCTAACCATCACCTCTGAACTCGCCCTTTCCCCTCCTTCCTGGAAGCACCAGGAAGAAAGCTCCGCATTCTGACACCCTGTTCCATGGCATCAGATCGGTCACGCCCGAACCCTTGTACCAGAGACTCCTCGGTGCGATGAGTAACTAGGTCTGTGAGCCAGCTCTGTGCTTTCTGTGCAGTATCTGATTGGGCTTTTCATCTTAAAGGCTAATGTGATTGTCCTTGTACAAATGAGGCATAAGAAACACAGAGAAGCCAAGTAAGTTGCCCAAGTTCACACCAGCTCTGAATTCCATGCCCGTGTCCCCTGTATTCTAAGCTGGGGTCTTTGTACCTCTGTGATACCAACCGAGAGAATGGCTCACCCATTCATCCAATGTGTATGGAACACCTTGATGATCCAGGCAATATTCTAGATCAAAGATGGTCAAACTTTTTCTAGAAAAGGCCAGACAGTATTTCAGGCTTCGTGGGCTGTATGGTCGGTTATGCTGATTCAACTCTGTGGTTGTACTGTGAAAGCAGATGCAGAAAAGGTGTGAATGAACGGGCATAGCTGCGTTCCAATAAAACTTTATTTACAAAAGCAGGCTGTGGGCCGGGTTTGGCCCATGAGCTCTGCCTTTGCTCCAGGTGCTGGGGTTATACTGGCAAAAACAGAAACTCACAAAAAATGCCTGCCATTGTGGAGCTTACATTCTAGAAAGGGAAAGCAACTGCATTTCTCCATCTGTTTATCATGTAAAACCTGGAGTTGCTGACACCTTAGGGGTGATCTAGTCCAGTTCTCTCCTCACCAGGCAGCCCCCCCACACCTCTCCTGCTGGTGGGCCTCGTCTGTGTGGGTGAGCCCAGTGTCTGGGGAGCTCACCCTGCCACCCCCACCCCTTCCAGAGGCCCATCCCTGTATACAAGCCCCCTTATCAATTTGACCCCTGCTTCTCTGGAGTGCCGGCCCCACTGATTCAGTAGGTCTGGGCAAGACCCAAGGTTTTTCATTTCTACAAGTTCCTAGGTTATGCTGATGCTGCTGGCCCCTGGGCCACACTTTGAGAACCAGAACTCTCTGGCAACAACCAAAGAATGTAACAACTCCTCTTACACAACCTTTCAGATGACTGTTATCAGCATCACGTAACCCTGATGTCTTCTCCAGGGGAAACCCCGCTGGCCCTTTCCCCGCTCCACGTGGAGAAGGAACTTACAGGTGACGAGCCCTCACCACCACTCCGGCTGCATCACCGCTAAGGTGGTCGCTGCCGCTAACCACGAACAATGAGAGAGAGAGTGGCACCATTTCTTGAGGCCGAGGGGAGAGAACCGGTCCCGTGCTGAGCCCGGGAGGTGGAGGACAAGGGCATTGGGGCCACGGTTAGGACGGTGGGTTGCAGCCTCGCCTCACTGTGTGACCTTGAGCAAGTCGTTTCCCCTTCCCTGGGTCTCTGCTTTCTTGGTCTGCATCACAGAAGCTGACTGAGGTCCTCTGAGCAGTGGTGATTCTAGAATTCTCTAACAGGTAGGGGAATAGCAGTGGACATTCCCACCGCTTCACTCCTGGGGACATCCTGGGGCCACTTCCCCAGACTGTTCTTTTCTCCCAGCCGTGGCGAGAGCTGCCCCTCATGCCTCCTCCCTATTCAGTCCTATTCCTTTTCTATCAAGACTTGCTTTGCATTCACAGAGTCTGATGTGTTAGCCGTGACCACCTTGGGCTTATGTCTGTTAAGCTCCTTTCCTTTGCTCCACATCTGTGAGCAAAATGTTGTTTGGGGACCTCAGAGCAGCAGCTTATAAGCCCACCAGGCCAGGCCGAGCCTCGCTCCTTCTGTCCCTGCCACTTGGCCCACGACAGGCAGCTACCTCCACCGGCTTCCAGGACTTCTGCCGGGACCAGGAGGCCCCCGGGGTCACCCGAGGGAGCTCAGACTCTCCTCGTGTCCTGGGACCCAGGGTTCAGCCCCAGAGCTACAGCTTCCTGGTTCCGGGCACCTGGCCTTCCTCCAAGTTACATTGTCATCTGTCCCTCTGTCTCTTCAGGCAGCTCGGCCGCCCTTGAGTTTAAATAACAACCACAAAACAAATAACACTGAGGGTTCTTAGCGAGATTTCTGGAGGCCAGGAGGATGCGGTGTCTAAATTCCGGGCAATATGGCCAAGTGGGTCCATTTCCCTTCCTGTGAGAAGCTGCCCATGACAATCATCATAGCGAGAAGGAATCTGGGGTGAGGGGCTGGGGGAGCAGGCCTGCTAGATGGCCCAGCCGGCAGCCATCGGCATGAGGTGGGGGAGCAGGAATCAGGTAAGCAGCTGGGTTAGGGCTGCGGGGTGTGGGGGAAAGGCGGAGAAGGTCTGTCTAGTGGGTGGAAATAATCTGGAGATGGGAGAGAAAACCCTGCTTAGACCAGCAGCCCACTTGTTAAGGCAGTTCGCGCAACAATTATTTAGTTATAAGCCACCTGTCATTATTTCCTTAAAAGCCAGTCAATCTCAGTAAAGTCCTTGGGTCCTGGACTCCGACCAGCATGGGTGTTTACCCTGGCCCTGCCTTTCACCCTTGGCGTGCCCTGGGCCAGGTTTCTGACTCTCAGAGCCTCTGTTTTCCCCACAGAAACAGGATAACACTCACCTCCCCAGAACTGAGGGCTAAGAGGTGTAACCTGCAGGATAGCATCCAACATGTTCCTGTGAATATTATTTACTGCGGTGACTCCAAGATACTAACCCACTGCTTAACACACAACAAGCCTTCCCATAAATGTCACGTGATTAAACTAGAACCCGTGGGCGCGATGATCCAGTTACCGCTAACAAAATCCCTGGTGAGAGATGCAAGATTGTTTGCTGAATTTCCTCCACTCAGCAAGTCTTTTTTCTTCTCTGGGTAACCTCTAGTGCTTTCATTTTTTATTTAATTTAAATATATTTTTATTGATTTCAGAGAGGAAGAAGAGGAAGAGAGAGAGAGAAACATCAATGATAAGAGAGAATCATTGATCGGTTGCCTCCTGCATACCCCACTTAGGGGATCGAGCCCACAACCTGGGTATATGCCCTGACCAGGAATCGAACCGTGACCTCTTGGTTCATAGGTCAATGCTCAACCACTGAGCCATGCCGGCCAGGCTCTAGTGCTTTTAGAAGTGCAGAGTCTAAGACAACATGTGAAATTTAGCGCCTGAAATTCTCCTGTCCCTGCAGAAGGAATCTCAGACGCCGTGTACCCGGTTACCCCCAGGGCCAGCGGTTACCTGTCACGCAGGGGGTTACAGCAGAGCGGGGATCATGTACCACCCCACACGAAGCCTCTGTGCACGTGTTTTCACGGCTGCATTACACTGGTTACACTTCGCCTCCCTGGAGCTCTTGGGTTAAGTTATTGGAATCATTCAGGCTGTTGGTGCCAAAGCCACAGTGACCTTCATGCTTTAGAGGTCAGGGTCAGGACAGAGATGGGAGGGAGCTGGGGTAGGATGGGAAGTAGCTCAAGAAAGTGGAGAGGCAGGTCCGCAGGTACTTGCTCCTTATAAATGGAGTAAATCAGTCCTCTGTCATGTGTTGCAGATGTCCTTTCCAGGTAACCTTTTGTCTTTCGATCGGAGGGCATTTTTTGCAGTGCTTCTTGGTGGAAATAATGTTCTGGTGGAGTCTTGAAGGATGAGAAACAATAATCCTCAGTGACTCTTGTCTGGTGCTTCTTAAGTACACATGATCCGTATGAACCCATTTCATTCTACAACCATCGCAGGAGGCAAAGCTATTATTATCTCCCTGTAAGATGAGGAAACAGCCGTTCCATCACGTGCCCAGGGCCTCACGGCCGCTCAGGGGCACAGACGGGATTCGAACCACAAAGAGCTGTTTGCCAGGTAGCCTGGGAGGGTTAGCAAAGGCACGGAGGCATGGAATGACGCAAAGCACCAGGGAACTGCAAGAAAATCGTTTGGCATAAACCAGGCCGGTTCTTGGGAAGGGAGACAAGTGCAGAGGCATGGGAGCAGGGGTGCGCGCCGGGCCAGGGGTGGCTAGTCTGCCTCCCTCGCCGGGGCCTCATTTCCTTGAACCCTAAGCCCCAGATTATTTAGCTTCGTGCAGGACACGTCCAGGCAGATGGGAGCGCATGGAAATGCCTGTCACTGGGCCCGAGTGAGGCCTGCGATGCAAATGATTTTACAGGCCTTAGCTCGTGACTCATGGAGCCTCTGCGGGTTCATTCATTTAACTCCTGGGAGGCCCGGCCGCGGTGGCCCAGCCTGCGTGTTCCGTGCAGGTGAGCTCTCTGCTCTGTGGTCACAGGCAGCACATCCTCCTCCAGTCCCAGCGTTACACAGCACGTTCCAGGGCTGGTTCCTGCTCTCAGCGGACTCAGAGGAGAACACAACCAAGTGAGTCTGTCCAGAGGTCACGTAATCCCTCAAAAAAAATATATAAGTGAGTTGGGCGCATCTGACCTCCTCTCATAAACCCACTTGTGCCCTTCCTAAGGGACGGGGTACTAAGCCCTGTGTGAGGGACAAAGATTTTGGAATAACCACATATGCATTTAGTTCCTGCCCAGCTGGTGTGACTCAGTGGTTGAGCATTGACCCACGAACTAGGAGGTCATGGTTCAATTCCCAGTCAGGGCACATGCCCGGGTTGGGGGCTCAATCCTCAGTGAGGGGTGTGCAAGAGGCAGCCGATCAATGATTCTCTCTCATCATTGGATCTTTCTCTCTTTCTCTCCCTCTCCCTTTCCTCTCTCTGAAATCAATAAAAAACATGTTTTTAAAAAATGCATTTAGTC
>NW_005871986.1:11753-27792 GCF_000147115.1 Myotis lucifugus
CTCCAACTCGGCAGCGCCTGGCAGCCTTCCCATAAGGCTTCTTACTGTTGAGGCAGGAATGTAGGAACTGGCTTTCGCAGTGGAGTGGTGAGCGAGAAGGATTCCTGGATAAGGAGCCTAGCATTGCAATATTGTCCAGTCCCCAGGATGGCATAACGCTGCCATGCCCCCTCCCGGGCCTGTGGCAGACATTACTAATCAATCACATACTCTTGCTACTAAACCTGAATGTAGCCTCAGACTCCTTCTCACAATGGTGCCTCAGTTCATTGCACTTGGCTCTTGAAATGAAGTGCATTTGTCATCCCCAACCCAATGGGTGAAGGCAGCTGTTCTGAGTTCAAGTTCTGGCTGTGTGAGCCTGCCCTTCCAGGCTCTCTCAGCCTCCTTGTTCACCACCAGAACATCCCCCAGAGTGTGGAGGAAGGCAGGCGGGGAGAGCGAGCCTTGAAAGCTCTTGAAAACTGCAAGCCCAGTTCTAATGTCGAAGCTGAGAAGTCACTTAGAATCTTGGACGGCTTCCTGCTTCCTCCCATGGACAATGAGGTGACAGAGGTGACACGCGAACTCATTTTTTTTGGTTGATTTTTCTTTGTTAAATGGCATTTAAATATATAAAATAAATATCAAAAATATAAGTCTTTGTTTTACGATGGTTGCAAATATCAAAAAATTTCTGTATGTGACACGGCACCAGAGTTAAGTTAGGGTTTTTCAAAATGCTGACACGCCGAGATCTAAAGGTTCGCCATCACTGTCCTAGGGGGAGCTGGACAGCAAGCAGATCCCGCAACACCAGCCAGAGGCAGTGCCCCGGGGAAAATACCGGGGTGACTGGGAGGGGGTGTCCGGGCGGCCTCTGGGGTGCTGGCTCTGAGATGAGAAAGGAACTGGGTGCCGGGTCGAGAGAGAGCACGGCCATGAGAATTCCCAGCGATGGCTGGGACACTGAACTGAAGGAACTGGGTGGGATTTAAGAGGATTAAGGTAAAGCCCGGTTGTAATGGAGCCGGACTGGCAGCTGCTTAGAGAAAGAAGACCTCAGCATGGAAGAGGATAGAGAAAGAAGACCTCAGCATGGAAGAGGATCCGAGTGAAACCTGAATTGTCAGTGGACTACGGCTCCTGCAGACCTGGCGAGGGGTCTCATGGGAGTTCACGCTGGTTAGAGCCGGTTTGGAGCAGGTTGAGTTTTAAGCATATTTTCAGTGGAGACACTGAGCATGCCCGGGAGAGAGAAGGGCATTTAGGGAGAGAGAAGGGCATTTAGTGAAATTTCTGCAAACCACGTTACAGTACAGAACGAAAGAAGGTGCTACAGAGGCTCGCCTGAGAAGACTGAAGCCTTGGGGTATGTGATCGCTGTCTACAGTTATTTAAAGAGTTTATCCAGGTCTCCATCTCTGTAGGACAGTAATCTACAGGAAGCTGGGGGGAGGGGAGGGAGTGACAATTTCCTTTGGGCAATTCCAGTCAAAACGACAGCCCACAGATGACTGTCACTATATGAAAGACCCCAAGTGCGGACCACCCGTCTGAGCCCAGTCACCCCACAGAACCATGAGAGGGAATAAACCGTTGTCACAGGAAGCGGCAGTCGGTGACTGAAACGCACACTGAGTAATGGAGCCCCTGAGAAGACTCCTGCGAGCACTATACAACCTCCAGCCGGGGCCAGCTCCCACATGGTGTCTGAGCTCCTCCGCGGCTCCAGCTGAGGTTCCAGGACTCTACAAATGCAGGCTTTATGCCCCTTTGTTCTCCTTTCTCATCATCGAGGGTTAGGGTGACAGCCCTTTTCAAAGTTCAAAGAACTGCCTTTATTCTTTTTCTCATCCAGTTCACCTCCCTCCCATTCACCCCGTCTGCGTGCGCACACACTCAATACTGCGGAGCAATAAGGGATCCCGGCCCAGGCTCAGGGCCGTTGCCACCTGACTCCGGGGGAGAAGTCAGCCAGGGAAGCTCTTCTGTCCCTTGGGGGTAGCTGTTACTTATCATGGACTTACTGGGTAGACATCACCCCTCAATTAAAACATAGGTGCCCCTGGAGAGAGGAGTCCACTGCTAAGCATCTATTCTGTGGACACTCTGGAAGGTGGGCTGAGATATCAGCACGAGGAGATTAATCGGAGTATTTTTGCAACCGGGGGAAGGAAACGAACTGTCCACCCACTGGGACTGGTAGGGTAAATTATGGTCCAGCCGAACAATGGGATCTCTGAAGTTTGATTTAAAAAATAAACGAGAGAGATCAATGTGCTGATCTGGAAAGAGCTCCGGGAGAGATTACGAAGAGGAAACAATATTCCTGCCGCATCTCGTAACTCTGATCGGGCACCGTTCCCGTTGCACATCCTGGGAATGCCGCCCCTGCCCGAGGCGCCAGCATGCACGGCGGGGCTGGTATCCCACGGCGTTGTGCAAGCCTGACGCCATCCCGGCGTGTTACAAATATTTAAGCACAAACAGATATGTGGGCACACACATCACTCGTTTCCCCTGCGACAGAAACTTTGAAAAGCAGCGCCTCTGGAAGAGGAATAAGGAAGGGAGTGGGAACGGCACCATTTTGTACCTATATTTCGTGTAAGCAAGTACTTTTATTTGTTAACCACCTATAGATATCTAGGGACGGGAGAAAGGAATTATTGTTTTATTCTTTAAACATCTCTGTGCTTATGTTTCAAACCCTAATGTGTGGCTTTTTCTTTCTTTCTGTCTGTTTTTGTTTTAAAGAAGCCACTAAGCTTTACCATGCACCAAGCACCATTTTTGAAGGCTAGCCAAGCTGTCCATTTTTCTCATGCAAGGCGGATTTCTCCTGTTGCAACAGTCCCTCCTGCGATAGGCTTGCTTCTACTTGTACGAGGAGCCCTGAAATCCTTGGGTGAGCACCTCTTTTTGTTCCCCGGGCAGTCAGTGGCAGGTGGGTGATGGCTCCTGCAGCAACCTGCTGCTGTGTCTCCCCCCCCCCCCCCCCCCCCGGGGCTCTGGAGGGGGGCTGAGGCCCCAACCATCAAAATCCGGGGACTGCTTTCCCCAAGGCAACCCCCGGGGTTGTTCAAAAGAAAAAGGAAAAGAGTCAACAAAATTGCCTGATGCGAAGCTGGGCTGGTGGCTGCACCGGGCCTGCCTTGCTTGGACGGCCCCCCTCCCGCAGTAACTGGGAAGAAGAGGGCAGAACCACCTCTGGGGTTCTGGAAAAGAGCTCATCTCCTTGGCTGCCCCCAAAGAGAAAGAAACCCGGCCCCGGGGAGCGAACCCGAAGGAGGGGCTGCCTCCTCACCAGCACCTCGGGGAGCCGGAGGGCACGGGGTGAAGTCTGAGGAGCCCCGAGTCTCCCGTCGGGCACTGTCTTCCAGCCAAGGAACCCCTGACGTGGCTGGCGACCCGGGGGACGGGGACTTCTGCCTATTTCTCAGCCACGCCCCGCTCCGTTTGCTCTGCCTCTTTTTGGCTGGGCTCCACAACTATCAAAGCCAAATGACTGGGAGAATTAAACAATAATTCAGGTAAACCAGCGCGATGGAAGGCGTGCTCACTGCCAACCCGCCCCACCGTCTCTCCTCAGCATCTTCTCCCAGGGGGTCAGGCTGAAGGACCGCACCTCTCACACCTGTGTCTGCTCAGGCCCCTCAGCGTCTGTTGGATGACAACAAAGAACAACGTCACTCAACAGACGTCCTTTGCCAAGAGCAGCTCCCACCTGGGAACGTCCACCCCGGAGGAGACAGGCCCTTTGCCAAGAGACGGAGGCTGGTGTCGCTGGCTTTGCGAGGAGGAAGACAATTGGCGCCAGGCACTGTGCCGCGGACACGCTAAGAATTCTGATTTTATAGGTTCCTCCCAACCATTCCGAGTGGGAACATTTCTGTCCCTTTCTTTTCGTAGAAGAGGGAACGGGAGCTCGGAGGCAGTCCGCGGTTTTCCAGAGCGACAGGGCTGACAGAGAGCCCCGTCTGCCTCCTGCAAACCCGGCCGCCTCTTTGTGGGCGAAGGAGGTGCTATCACAGACGAAAGAATTAACCAGCCCTGGCTGGGTTTTCTCAGGGGTTAGAGCATCGTCCCTCAGACTGAAGGGTCACAGGTTCAATTCCCGGTGAAGGGCACATACCTCAGTGGCAGGCTCCATCCCTGGCCTCAGTCTAGGCAAGTACGGGAGGCAGCAGATTGATGTGCTGTCTCTCTCACATCAATGTTTCTCACTCTCTCCCCCCATCCTCCCTCCCTTCTGCTCTCTCTCTAAAATTAATGGAAAAACATCCTCAGGTGAGGGAAAAAAAAGATGTAACCAGCTCCTTAGTCAGTGAGTTGGCGGATTGAGTGTTCAGTTAGACCCAACTTGCCACGGCCGAGGATGCTAAAGGAGTGAGGCCCAGCCTTCTGGTTTGCTCACAATAGGGGCTTTGTGCCAACACGGCCAAGAGACGGCGAGTCTCTACCTGCAGCAAATATCACCCCTACCCTGATCTAATTCCCATGAAAGCCTGCAAATAGGACTGAAAGAAAAACCGAAGGAAGAGGCCAAGCCCTCCTCCCGTCCCCTCCACCCAAGCTCCCAAATCCAGGGCCTTTCAGCCAAAGGCCCTTTAGCTGGCAGACCAACTGAACTGGTAGACCATGTCCTTGGGGGCTGCGTGTGCCCTGGTCCCAAAGCTTTCCCTCCTCATGCCAATGTGGCTGAAGGACTGCCCAGGGCCGACCGTCCCCCCGGAACACCTTCCTTTGGGCATAGCCTTTGCCATTTAGAAAAGCACTTTGCAGACCTGGCTTTTGGCCCCATGGTTCCATGACGAGGCTAGAATGGAGCCTCCTGGGCCCCGGCTTGGCCAAATCATTTTCAAAGTCAATTTTCTAATAGAGTCAATGCTCAATTATTCATAGACTAATGGCCAATGTGCACATCCTCTTCCTTCTCCCCACTCCTCTCCCCTCCCTTTGCCAGCTGCCCTTGGCTCTCCTCATGAACACACCCACCAGAGGAAAGGCGGAGGGCCTAGGGCCAGTCAACGGTAGGGCCTGTTACCATCACAGTAGAGAAGTAGTTTGGGCAGAAGGCCCTATATCCCTGTTCATCTCCTTCCCATTTACCACGGGCAACAGACAGCTGCCTTGACTTCTCTGAGCCCCCCTGCTACGTCCTGCCAGGTCTCTGCTCGCAGCCTTCGATCCCCGGCTGCTCCTATACAACTCGTGACCATCTCTCTCAAGGAGAAGACTAGACTGATTGGGGAGACAGATTCTACAGGAGGCAGGGAGGGCCCAAGACAGTGCCTCACCTCAAGCCCCACCCCCCTCCACTTAGGGCACTTGCCCTTGTGCACAAGTGGTTTCTGTTCTGCCGGGAAGGGACCAGTGCTGTCTGCCTGAGCTGCAGGAGAGCGGCCTGGGCTCCGCAGGCCCCTTCTGTCCCATTTTGAGCAGTCTGGGCTGAGCCTTGGGATCTGAGCTCTCCTTGTCACCAGGGCCTGTGGAATAAATGATTTAAGGTTTCAGGTATGTCTATTAACATGCCCCTCCCTGCAGCGCTGTGGCTGGTATGGATATAGGAGCATGGCAGGCTGGTGGAGGATGGGGGAGGGGACTCATCCTTTCTCAGAGAGAGGATGGGGATTAGCTCTCTCATTCTTCCTTTCTTCATGTGAAGATCCCACCTCCACCAACCCGCTCACTCCCTTTCTTAAGGCCCTTAATTACTCCCCGCAGCCCGCAAGGTCTTCCAGACCCTCCCCTGACCTAACTCTCCAATCTCCATTCTCCTCATGCCTCACACTCCTTCCGCCTCCTGTCCACTGCCTTTGGCATTTCTAGTGCATGGTGGTTCCTCCACCCCCATCGACCTTTCTCTCCTTTCTTCATTTGAGAAACGTCTCACTGTGGATTCCACAGCTGTCACCTCCTCTGAGAAGTCTTCGAGGAATGCCTTTAGGCAGGCTCAGAGGTAACCTGCCCTCGAGTCTCTTAGTGCCCTCGGTTGTGTACTTAGCACCTGCCATTGTGCTGTGTCTGACTGACCTGGCTCTTGCCCTCTCCTTCCCGGGAGATCTCTGAGAGGAAGCAGCTTATCTTTCATTCCCACCATGCTGATGCCTGCCACACGGCAGAAGCTCAAGGAATGAGGTTGGATGATAACAGACACTATTTATACTTTTAGGTACGTCCATATACTAAGTCATCTCAACCTTACAGCAACCCTATGAAGTAGATTATTGCGATGCTTATGAGTTTTAAGGTACTTGTTATTATAGTCCCTGTGACCATCCCATAGATAGGAGAGGAAATGAAAGCATGACTAGCTAGGGGCAGAGCCGGGAGCAGAGCGCACGGGCAGCCACCTGGTCGACCTCCTCCTGCCAGCCAGAACCTTTGCCCTCTTCCACGCTCATGCCAAGCTCATGCTTGCCTTCTCAGGAATGTTCCCTCTCTTTACGGCCTTTTAAAATGACAAGTCTCTCCAGACCCAGTCATGTTTTCTATGACATTTTCTTTGATCTTGAGCCCAGACAGTCCACTCCTGACCTCCCATAGCATGAACATCCTCATGGAACGCATCCTTGGATTTCTCGCCCACTGTGTCTTAACCTCCATCTTCCCAACATAAAGGCTGTTGCTGTGTGCTCCTCCAGGTAAGGGTCTGAGTCGCCATGAGGGTAATGGCCAATGGCAACAATCGTTTATAAAGATGCGATGGAACTTCCAGGTGTTTTGCTGTTCCGTTTCGGTAAATACCTACTGAGCACCCCCACTTCTTTGTCAACACCTGTCATTGTCCGTTTTGTTTTTGTTACAGTGGCCCTCTCAATGGGTGCGAGGTGGCTCATAACTCTTGTTTTAAAAAAAATAATGTATTTTCCAATTAACACTTGACATACAATATCACATTAGTTTCAGGTGTGCACTGCAGCCATGAGACACTTAGACACCTTACAAAGCAATCATTCCAACATCATAACTCTCTTCTAACTCTGGCCCAAGCAAGGGGCTCTGACCAAGGACAAGCTTCGGAGACAGGTTTTCCAAACAGCACCCCGGGCGGTGGGCCGAGTATTGACAGAAGAAGCACAGGCCCTATACCCGGGCCCTTGATTCACTCGCTCATCAGAATTACCCAAATATTAGTGCTTTCCTAGCAGGTGAGAAAACAGACTCAGAACAGCGAAGCGGCCCGCCCAAGGGCACACAGCCGGAAACTGGTGTTGGAACTGGGCCCCGTACCACCTAGGATTGCCATGCACATACCTGTCTACATCTACACTGTGCTCCCGGAGTCCAAGGTGAGGCCCCTCCCTCGTTGACCTGGGGGTTCTGCCCCACTGCTCCCCACCCAACCCCCCAGCTGCTCAGGGGCCTGCTGGGTGAATGAATAGGGAACAACGCCGACTGTATATATTATTTAGCCAAGTGCCCAGGTGCACCTGTTGTGGCATTGGGCGCTGTTTATGATTGCAACAACATGTGTAGTCCCAAGCATTAGAGGATTAACAAGAGCTTCCTTTGCTTCCAAAACTCAGGATGAATGGGGGCTAGAGTCAGCCAGCTGGGGGCCCTTCCGGGACCTGCTTGCAGAAGGGCTGTTAGGGAAAGATGCCCTCGGCTGGCCTCTCCCCGGCCTTTGTGCAAACAGCAGGCTTCATGAACTCTCCCGGCAGTGGCAGGTGGGGTCATGTTCCGAACAGAGGGAGAGGGGGAGGTAAGGCAGGGTAAGGCTGCCAGGGATCCCAGCCGGAGAGACCTGGTCCTGCCCGCCCCAGGCCTGCAGAGTCAGCCAGCCTGCTGTACTGGGAGTCTTTGTCCCAGACATGGGTCCTTAACTGCCCTGAGGGATAACAGGTCAATCAAGTACAACCCCAGTACAAGCAGCAGGAGCCTTTTAAAGGTGAACTCACCGCCGAGGGTTAGCGATGCTTGGCGGTCCCCATGCCTGTTAGGCTCTTGCTTATTTCAGAAGTGACTGTCATTGCCCCCAAAGTAAAAAACAGAGCCACCATAGGCCCAGAAACCCCATAGTTCCACTCGGGGTATTGATAGAAGAAAACAAAAACACTCATTCGAAAAGATATCTACACCCCCATATTCATCACAGCATTGTCTACTACAGCCAAGCTAGGGAAGCAACCGAGGTGCCCAGCGACAGATGAATGAATAAAGATGTGCTATATACTCAGCAATAGAAAAGAATGAAATCCTGTCATTTGTGACAACATAGATGGGCCTAGAGGGCATTACGCAAGTGAGATAAGTCAGAGAAAGACAAACACCATATGACCTCACTTATACGTGGAATCTAAAAGAAAACAAAACAAGTGAATAAAGAAAACAAAATAGAAGCAGACCCATAGATCCAGAGCACACACTGATGGTTACCCAGGGGAGGGGCTTGGGAGATGGATGGAAAAAATACAGTGAAATGCCAACTAATTTTATAAACACACAATGACTATAAGAGAGAGAGAGAGAGAGAGAGAAAGAGAGAGAGAGAGAAATGATCATCATATTGTGGCCTGGTCATGGAGGGACCAGAGGTCAGCCCAGTGAGAGCTGTGTCCTCAAAGAAGACTGGGAGAGGGGTCAGGGGGTGCAGGTGGCACAAGGTGAAGGAAAGACCTGGGTTCTGACTGGGACGAAACCCAGGAGACCTCCTGGTGGGGAAGGGACCTTTAATGGCAGGGTCCACAGCTGACTTGGCTTGAACAGAAACTGTGCAGATATCACACCCATGAACTTGCAAATGAGGTGGGGAGATGCAGACCTGGGTTGGGGATGTAGAGGAGTTCATTGTGAGCTTCTGTACAAGAGAAACGCCAGAATAAAAGGTGTGAGGAAGGGATTGGCTGTCGCTTCAATTTGTCAACAAAATATCTATCAAACACTACTTTGTGCAGGGCTTCTGGGAATTTTTTCATTGAGATAGAAGTGTCATAAAACATTGTATAGGAATTTTAAAAGTGAGTGCAACCCTGGAAGATGTACACATTTTAAAAATCATCTTTATATTGAGATATGTGTGTGAGATTTATTTCACCTCGCATAATGCCCTCTAGGTCCATCTATGTTGTCGCAAATGGCAAGGTTCCATGCCTTTTTAGTGCTGAGTAACATCCCCTCGTTTATATGCACCACATCCTCTTTATCCATACACGTATGCATATCTGGTTGAAAGCTCAGACTCCTCTTGCCTAGAGAGCGTGGGTTCAGGTCCAGCTTCACCCTTACAGTGCGGGCTGACGCAAGTGGCTTCCCCCTGCATTTCTCAATTGTTAGCCTGGACCGTGGTCCTCATTATAAAGCGCTGGTCACACTCGGCGTGCACACTCCTGGGCCCAGCATGCGCACGCAGTAAAAGTCAGCTAATATGAATGACTTTCAGACCAGAACCAATGAAAAAGCGGTGGTTCCTACTGTGTGCAAGGCAGTGGGCCAAACAATAGATGGGACTTCATGATGTTTAACCCTATGACCATTCGCCACATGTGACAAACAAGGGGAGGGAGGACTCAGCGACTCAGCATCCCTGGGGAACTGCTGGGAAAAGTGGCCTCGCACACATCCCTCTGAGCGGGCGTAGAGGCTACACTGGCTTGAGGAAGTATAGCGAGATCCAGAGTTTCGGCTTCATCACTCCTAGGCTGGTTAAAGAGAATGGAATGGGATTGTTCTCTGGGGCCCATGGCCTCCTCCATCTCATTAGCAGAACTGTACCCAGGTCCCCAGATCTCCCCAGACACGCTTTTTTTTTGCCTCCGCGCATGCCCAGCGCCCCTGGGAGGCCTACGGGAGGCCCGCCCACCAGGGATCAGTATGGAGAGGCAGGAGGCTGAGGCAGGGATGTGGAGTGAGAAGGAAAAAGACCTGCATTTCGCTTTCAAGCTGTCCCCACAGGCGTGGGTGGCTTTACATTCAGTTCCTGTTTTAGACTTGATGACTCCACAGTATCTTAGTCCTGGAAGGCGCTAGGGGGCCGGCTGGTGCAGCCGCACTGCTTGACGGATGGCTCGGAAAAGGCAGGTAACCCGCCCGGCGCTCCACAGCGAGCTGGTGACAAAGTCCAGAATGAAGCCAGGGTGCCCGGCCCCAGTGCAGTTATTTCTGTCTCCTCATATGGCTCCAAATTGCTCATTTTCCAGATCCTTCCTGGAAGACTTTGTCCCGGGCCCCGGAGCTGCGGGCCCTCTGGGCAGCAGCCAGCACTTCGGGGAGCAGCAGGAGGAGGTGCACCTGGGAGGCGGGGGAGGGGCCCCCTGCAAGCTCTTTGCATCCACTTCAATGGGACCCAATGGAACCAGAGCAGGAACATGCGGAGCGCCTCGGTGCTGCCTGAGCCAGCCCTGAATACTAACCAGGGAGCTTCAATCGAGCTAAAAATAACTGGCTAATCACCACCAGGAAGAATTAGCGAGGACTCGGAAGAAAGGAAAATGTCTTAATTCTTCATCTCTCCGCAGCTGGGCTCCAGCTGGGGCCGGTCTCCGCCTGGCTGCCACGGGGCAGGTCATTGGCAGGCTGAAAGCCCCAGCTCTTGGAGGTGCTGGCGGGGGCGCCCCAGCCCGCAGGAGGGTCAAAGGGACAGGGTTACGTGGGGTGAGGCGAGTTGGAAAACAGGGAACGCAGGAGAAATGCGATGCGACAGGAGGCAGGCTGTGGAGAATAAGGCAGTTGTCGCAGTTCACACCCCTTCTCCTCTGAGAAAGTCAAATCCTTAATTAAAGGGAAACGTCGTTCTATTCTGCTCTGCAAACCTCAGGCAGTGTTCCCGTCCCCAGCGCGGGCATGGGCTCTGAGGGCACCGCTGGAGTCCATGGGAACCGTGATGAGATGAAATAAACCGAACACGGACGGAGCCGAGCATGGGAATCAAACCGTCAGGCGCGCAACCACAGTGATTCCTTCAGCCAGCCCGAAAGGTTAGGAGAGAATATTTGATTGCAACTTGGAAGAGGCCTTGTCAAGAGAAATCAAAGATGACAGGGCAGCACCCCAAGAGCTCACTTCCTCCAGAGGTTCCATAGGTTCTAATAAATAAATACAAGTTTTTTTTAAAAAGGTACAGATGACAGATACATGATCAGAAGCAACTGCCCATGAGCTGCTGTTTGGGAGAGAGCCGTTCTACTTAACATCGTGGGCGACGTGCTCGCGACGTGAGGGCGGGCCCTGTGCCTGCCCGGTGTAAGAATGAGAGGCAGAGCCCTGACCGGTTTGGCTCAGAGGATAGAGCGTCGGCCTGCGGACTCAAGGGTCCCAGGTTCGATTCTGGTCAAGGGCATGTACCTTGGTTGCGGGCACATCCCCAGTAGGGGGTGTGCAGGAGGCAGCTGATCGATGTTTCTCTCTCATCGATGTTTCTAACTCTCTATTCCTCTCTCTTCCTCTCTGTGAAAAATCAATAAAGTATATTTAAAAAAAAGAATGAGAGGCAGAGTCACGTCAGGAAAAGAATGTGGGTTTAAAAAAAGAATGTGGCCTTTGGACACAGAGGCAGGTTCAAGTCCCACTTTGCCAATTTTTTGCTGGATCTTAGCTTAGGACCTAGCTTGGCTCTCTGGTCTTTATTGTCTCACCTACAGATGAGGGTGATAGAAATGTCATTTTCTCTGCAGTGAGAATCAAACCAACACTCTGTTTAGTCTTCAAATCACATGACAAAGATCCAAAGAGGGCATGACCGACCTCCTGAGGGGACACACGGCAAGCCCAGCCTGGACCCTGGAATCCCGGAGCGGCAGGTGCAGGAGGGGGACGATTTCGATGCCCTGGGTGATGGGGGGCCTGTAGGTTTGGGAGGAAGAGTGTATCTTACTGAAAATGGTATTTGCATTAACAGTGTACTAGTATATCCAATCACCAAGAAATAATCACTTATAAGAATTGATGCCATTTATTCAGAAGATAATAATGAATTCAATGAGTCTAGGACCTCAGTGAAATCTTAAAGAGGGACCTAAAACTACTTGGACAAAGAACAATGGATTCTACAAGAGACAGTATCTTGAAGAGCGCACGGGGGTTAACTTCTATACCGTACTTAGAATCGCATAATTTGAGAACTAGAGGGTATCTTCAAACATCAAAGAAAGATATGGCAGAACGAACAGGTCCCAGCTCTACTACCGACGTGCTCTGGGGCCTTAGGCCAGTCGCTTTCCCTCTCTGCGCTCCAGATGGACCGACTGTGCTTTGCTATCCCCACAACTGCCAACATGCTATCCATCTAGGGCAGGGGTCCTCAAACTTTTTAAACAGGGGGCCAGTTCACTGTCCCTCAGACCGCTGGAGGGCCAGACTATAGTTTTTAAAAAAACTATGAACAAATTCCTATGCACACTGCACATATCTTATTTTGAAGTAAAAAAACAAAACGGGAACAAATACAATATTTGTATTTGCATGTGGCCCGCGGGCAGTAGTTTGAGGACCCCTGATCTAGTGCAATTAAAAAACACCCAAATCCAACAGGAACGCATCGCCTATATTGCTGATGGTGAATTGGGGGCTTGGGAGGAAGAAAGAAGAAAGCAGCGGTTTCTAGATCTGTATTCCTCAAGCAGCGTGCACTACCCCAGGGGAGGTCAGCAGTGCCCGGGGCACAAGGAGCCACAGGCCGACATGGGGTATCGCCCTGGGATGTCAGTTATAGTTGCTAGTGTGTGGTTTAAAGTATATTCATATCCTATCAAAAATAAGTATGTTATGGGGAAGAATACAATATTCCATAAGCTTTAAAAATATAACACAAAACTTCAAAAAGTGTTTGAGCATGGGGAGAGCTGTTTGGAATTATGCCCAGAGATTCCCTGTGTGTGTGTGTGTGTGTGTGTCCCAGCGCAATAGCTCTGAGCAGACAGAAACCCATGAATATGCATTGGGAGACTGTATGCAGCTTATAATAGAATTAATCCAGTTTTGGGGGAAAAGCATGAAGATGATGTACAAGTAAACATCTGGTGAAAGAAACTCACAAAGAGCCTACGGATATGGAATTGGATGCGAATTTGCAATGAGCTGGGGGGCAGCAGAGGCCAGGGCAAAGGAACGTGAGGTGGTCCCTATAGGGCAGTGATGGCGAACCTTTCGAGCTCGGCGTGTCAGCATTTTGAAAAACCCTAACTTAACTCTGGTGCCGTGTCACATATAGAAATTTTTTGATATTTGCAACCATAGTAAAACAAAGATTTATATTTTTGATATTTATTTCATATATGTAAATGCCATTTAACAAAGAAAAATCAACCAAAAAAATGAGTTCGCGTGTCACCTCTGACACGTGTGTCATAGGTTCGCCATCACTGCTATAGGGGGTGGTAGGACCTTTTGTCTCCACAGGGGCCCCCTCAGCCATCACCTTTGTCCTAGATTTAACCTGCTGGTTAAGCCACTGTTGATGGCGGTGTGGGCAAGGGCACTGCTGTCCTGGGTCAGCTTTCTTTCAATACCAGTGCCAAGCCTTCCACTGTCCCCCAAGTCCCCCCAATAAATCCTCACATCTTACCCATCTGGGCAACCTCAGCCCTTAGTCCAGGGCCTTATCTAGAGTAGGTGGAGCCGTGTAAACGGGAGGGAAAGGCCTGGTACATCCAAGAGGCAGGCGGTAAGGGCTCATTTCTCTGTGTCCCCTGAACCTGGCCCAGGTTTGGGGTAGGTCTGCCTGGTGGGCCCCAGGCCTGCAGGAGAGCCAGGTGGGGATGGCTAGGACGCTGGGGGACCCTGGCAGCTTGAGTCAGCTCCCTCCTTCCCATGTCCAGTTCCTCTGTGTGTTTGTGAGGACCTACTGTGAGCAGGCGCACGCTGGTACCAGAACACACACATGTGCAAGACTAGTCCTTGCCTCGCGCAGGCCCCGGGCGGTGGAGGGGACAGACAGTAATGTCTGTGGCGCAGTGGGAAGTGTCTCGTGTAAAGGAAAAGCTCGATTCCAGCGTTCACAATGGAGTCAGCAGAACGCTGCAGCCAAGGGGACCCCCAAGTCCAGGGGAGAGAAGTGAGGTGCTCGGCGCTGCTGGGAGGAGTTTGGTGCTGCCCCAGGGTGAGGGGTAAGAAGGGGATGGAGGGTGGTAAGGACACCTCCACTTGATTTTCTTGGACCTTCATTTTCTAGTTGGTCAACACACACAGGTGTGAGGGGTGGGGCAGGGCAGAAGGGAAGCCTTCTTCCCCAGGCCTCGCCATTCAAGTCCCTGGTCACCACCTGGGCGGGTGCCCTCGGGAGCTCAGAGGGGCCCCCACCACGGGCTGGAAGGTGAGGAGTGAGGCTGGGCCCCCCCATTCCACGGAAGGCCAGGGTGGGGGGCATCCTCACTTCCTTCTCGACTTCCAGCCAAGCGAGGGAGTGCAGAATTATTTACTTTCCCTCCCTCGACTGCCGCTTCTCCCAAACACCTCGGCTGTTTTATATCCTGGGTGCAGCAGGGCTGGAACATTCTGTCTTGGCAGGATGTGCCTTCAGGGACAGCGATCAGAGGAGTTGCCCCTCTGGCCCCAGCACACTGAGCCCAGGTAGATGCTGTCCTGTCCCGGAGCTTTCCAGGTGCTGAAAGACGGCGCCCCGCGGGGCGTGTTGCTGGCCCTCCTTCTGGGTGCTCAGGCAGGGCTTCCCAGGCCCGGGAGGAGGGGACAACATCCCAGAGAGTGAGCCTGACAGCCCGGCAGTGGTTCCCCTCAGCCCTGCCTCCGCCTATTTTCCATTTCCAGTGGGAAAAACTATCCCAAACTAAGCAGCGGGCAGACTGTATTTTGCATCTTTGTGGTCTGAATGACACACATCATCAGGGTTGACTGTTTAGAATGAGAAATTAAAGTCCCGCTTTCACCTTCTCCCCTCACACTGACCTCCCCTCCCACTCTGTTTCTGCTCATCCCCCCTGGATGGTTGACTGTTTCCTGCTCACTGTCAGCTGGCCCCATAAAACACTACTCTGGCTGTCCCAAATGCAGAGAGAACCCTTATCATTTGCTTCTTAAATGTGCTAGGTCTTCCCCCCCTTTCCTCTTGCGACTGATGGTCAGCACACCTGGCACCTTAGACTGCTCTGCTGCAACTGTCCTTTGCTACAACAATATGCCCTCGATTCTGTTGTGACCTTGTCAAATGACCTTGTACTCTTTCTCACTGTAGAAACTGGCTACTCTAGGAAAGGATGGAGTACTGCCATTTGCAACAACATGATGGATCTTGAGAGTAAGTTGTCATACTAAGTGAAGTAAGTGAGACTGAAAAGGACAAGAACCATATGATTTACTCACATGTGAACAGAAAGCAACAAATGAACAAACCGGACAAAGCAAACAAATGCCTAGACACAGACCACAGGAGGGTGGTTACCAGAGGGGAAGTGGGTGGGGAGAGGATGAAGAGGGTGAAGGGGGTCAAATATAAGGTGACGGATGAAGACTAGACTTCGGATGGTGAGCACACAATGCAATGTACAGAGGATGTACTACAGAATTGTACACTTGAAACTCTCATCATGTTATTAACCACTGTCACCCCATACATTTAATTCAAAATCTTGAAATTACTCAATAAATAAAAACAACTGGCTACTGATGTAAGATTCTTTTCTCCAACTATAGAACTCCTCTCTGAACCAGCACTCTCTTATGTCTTCCTGGTTTCTTTTCTAGCAAGATTGTAAACTTTGACACGTGCTCAACATCAATTTGTCTAAGACAAAGGGTCCTCAAACTTTTTAAACAGGGGGCCAGTTCACTGTCCCTCAGACCGTTGGAGGGCCGGACTATAGTTTAAAAAAAACTATGAACAAATTCCTATGCACACTGCACATATCTTATTTTGAAGTAGAAAAACAAAACGGGAACAAATACAATATTTGTATTTGCATGTGGCCCGCGGGCCGTAGTTTGAGGACCCCTGGTCTAAGACATTTAGAGCCTTGACATCACCCTGCCCTCCAGGCACACCCAGCTGCTGAGGTTTTCCCAGTCTGCTTCCCAGGCCTTTTCTCCTCTAGGCATTTGCAAGTCTCTAGCTCCAAGCCCCATGCCCAATCCTTCCTTTATGTTTACAATCTACTTTCAACAG
>NW_005871986.1:27892-30125 GCF_000147115.1 Myotis lucifugus
GAGATAAAAACATCAATGATGAGAATCATTGATCAGCTGCCTCCTGCATGCCCCCCTGACTGGGGATCGAGCTCACAACCTGGGCATGTTCTCTTGACCGGAATCAAACCCGGGACCCTTCACTCCACAGGCTGACATTCTATCCACTGAGCCAAACCAGCTAGGGCCTGAGAAGCCTTTCCTGGCCTGTCCTCACCCTTCCATTCCTCTGTCCACATCACTTTAGGGGTTCCGATCACCTTGATGACATCTATCATTCAACACCAGAAGAAAAACAGTTTATAACTTACTTGCGAAATACATGAGACATATTTTTCGCTAACATCCATTTGCGGGCCGACTATGCACCAGGTACCATTCGGAGAGCCTTCCACCAATGATCCCATCACAGTTTCCCACCAGCCCCGTGTCAGGCACTCCTGTTGCCGACTAAGCAACCGGGTCCTCGCCTCATGGCCGGCAAACCCTGATTTCATTTGGGCGTCTACTACTCTTCCTGGTAATTCAGGGAAAGCTCTATGCCAATTGGTTTAATCCAATCACTGCGATCCCATTTCCCTCAGAGCGATTGTTTTCAGTCAGGACACGTAATAACATTTTGACCAACGAAGGGAAGTCTAATGTGTAGTGGGGGGGCGGGAGGGAAAGTGCTTCTCAAAAACTTCTGGATGCCTGACATCTTAACGATCATATTACAATCAGGAGGGGAACTCGCCCGAGAACCAGGAGGCGTAAAGAAACGGTTAGAACCAAGAAATGGAAAGTGATTGAGTCTTTGATGGTGGCACTGATGACTGAGGCCGCCAGCCCAGAAGTATCAGGGCTTCTTTTCATGTGCGGAGACATGTTTTCCTTATTGTTTACATGGAATTACTTGTAGCCAAAAGCATCTTAATCGTGGAAGAATCCATGAGAATGACCTATTATTATTTCCATTTTACAAGGGAGATCATTGAAGCTCAAAGAGCTTAAGTAATTTACCCAAGATGAACTGCTAGTCAACCAGCGACTAGGACTTTCAGACACTACACAAAGCTCACGCTCTGAGAAAAGAGCCCGATCTTCTTCTTAAACAACAAACAAACAAACCATTGTCTCTAGCATGTCTGGAGGATAACAGGTAAATAGTAAATAGTTTTTAACATGAGTACCTGTGTGATCTGAATTGTATGGCCATTCTTCCCTGAGCGTCACTGAACAGGCTGATGTTCAAGTCTCCACAAAAGGGACAGGAGAGTATATTTCATCCGACCAGGGCAGGAGATGAAAACAGTCCCTTAGAGCTCTGCACCCTGACATGACTGCCATTTGGGGGATCCCTCGGCAGTCCTTCTTACGCACACTAAACAGGTCTGGGATGGGGCTTGAGAGCCTGCGTCCGAACCAGCTACCCGGTGGTGCTGATGCTGCTGGTCCGTGGACCTCACTTTGAGGAGCAAGGGAGTAAGTAACTGAAAGGACGGAGCAAAGAGAGGGAGAGGAACTAACGTATTAAAGAATTAAACTCCAGCGGACATGTCTATACACCTTACCAGTGGTCGGCAAACTCACGAGCCACATGCGGCTCTTTGGCCCCTTTTTTGCACGTGTCCGGAAGGGCGGGGCTGCTGAGTATATTTCACCTCAAGGCGATGCGTGTCAGTGACTTTCCCTCCCCAGCTGTGCTGTGAGCCTTCGGAGAGTTAAACTCCAGCAGGCAGGTCTGCGTCGGATCCTCACGAGACCCTCGCACAGATAATTTTATCTCCATTTCACACAACACCACGCTCGGTGAGCCGGTCACTGCCCGGCGTCTCAGGCGGACCCGGAGCTCCGACGGCTCCCACCCCTCGCTTTCTGTGCCAGGGCGCTGGGGAGCCTGCGCCCGGTGCCTCCCACCAGCCTTGCTCCCGGCCTCCAAGACGCAAGGGCTGGGTAGATGTTTGCGTACGGAAAGCAGTCTGTCCTCCGGCCAGCGTGGCCATCAAATAGCCTCTGTATTCATTTTCCACTAAAGCTTTGTCTCCCCAAAGCTCAGCAGGGGATTGGAAATTTGCTGTTTGACCTATTTCCATCATTGGCGTCATCTGCCAAACGACAGAGCTGAGAAACCCCTGGATGTGGAAGAGGGAGCCCAGGCAGCCTCGGGGTGCGGAGGCAGAGGGGGCCACGACGGGCCCGGGTGAGAGGTCACCTAGGAGGGTGAGAGGTCACCTAGGAAGGTCTTTAAACGCCACCTGAAATCCTCATCGTG
>NW_005871986.1:30323-56890 GCF_000147115.1 Myotis lucifugus
CCTCGCCTACAGCCCAATCCCAGCCAGTATTTGAATCACGGATTTGAATCAAGTGAAAGAGGCAAGCCTAGCTCATTTGGAATGACCCAATTCTGAGCAATACAGAAAACATGTTTGCTCACATACCGGTATTTAAAAAATAAAAAAAAATCTGAAAGGATGGACCACAATGAATAAATCAGAATCAGTGGAACTTCTGTCACTCGGTTTCAAAAAGTCAGCCGCAAAAGTAAAAGGTAGGATAATAGCACTCCACGAGGGAGAAGAATGAGCGGTTTTAGTTTATTTTCAGCGCCGTGTGAGTCAACAGTCGGAGGAGACTTTACAGAGACACACTCGGGTTTGCATGTCCAGATGCACAGCCCGGATCAAGGCGTGAGCGCTCGATGTGCTCCTCCCCGGGGAACAGGGATGGGCGGTCAGGGTGGTTCTGGGGGCGCGGCCAGAGGGGGACATTGGTGAGTGAGTGCCCAGCGCGGTAGGCCGGGTTGATGAAGGGTTTAACAGCCTTGTCACCCGAGCAAAGTTGCTTTTTAGACCAGAGAGGAAGAGACACAGGGACACGTGTTACCTATTTCACAGATCTGAAGGCTTAGAAGGGTTGGCGGAAGGGGGGGGGGGTGTAGGGTGGAATCCTGTGTATCTCTAGAGCAGCGGTTCTCAACCTGTGGATCTCGACCCCTTTGGCGGTTGAACGACCCTTTCACAGGGGTCGCCTAAGACCATCCTGCATATCAGATATTTACATTACGATTCATCACAGTAGCAACATTGCAGTTATGAAGTAGCAACGGAAATAATTTTATGGTTGGGTCACCACATGAGGAACTGTATTTAAAGGGCCAGAAGGTTGAGAACCACTGCTCTAGAGAGTGACACAAAGACAAAGGGACCTGACTTGGTTTCATGTCTAAGAACCAGAGGTGTGAGCACGAGGGTGGTGTGTGTGCCTTATGGGAAGGTGACAGTCCCATCCTTGGACATATTTGAGCTGAACCATCATCCCAGTGGCCACCGGGGTGGGCTAGCCGGCCGTCCGGGCTGGCTGGGCTCCTCTTCTCCTGGCACCACTGTGTGTGCCCTTAGAGCCACACAGCTGGTCAAAAAGGATGACCTTTCCAGATCAAGGACGGCCATTCTTGGTTAAAGGGTCTCAAGGGGCACTGTCCCTGGTTAGAGTCTCTAAATAAGTGAGCGCTTTGGGGGGGACTGGAGGGGGCCAATGGGGGAAAAGGGGGCATAAGAAATACTTTCAACAATAAAGATGTTAAAAGAATAAGTAAATGAGCAAGCTCTCAAGGTGCCTTTGAGTCTCTTGCTAATGTTACCTGTAGCAGTATTTTATTAGCCGGTGAAAGATATCCAACTCAAATCAGCTTAAGGAAAGGAGGGAACTTTTCCGTCTAACAAACATAATCTGTTCATGTGATCCTGGAGGACAGGGGTGGGGCTGGTCTCAGACCGGCAGTCAGAGCCTCCCTCTCCGTCTCCAAACCCTGCTTCCTCTGTGCAGAACCCAGGGCTGCAGAGAGCTCTGGGCTGACCTCATCCCACGTGGAACCCAGGGAGTCCCGAGAGGCGCCCCTTGCGAGGGAAGAGCGCTGATTGGCTCAGCCTGGGTCATGTGCTCACCCCTTGGACAAATCCCTGGGGCCAAAAAAATGGACCAGACCTGGGGACTTCCTCACTAGTTTGATCCAGGAGAGGGGACTGCGATTAGCAGCCAGAATCACACAGATGGATAACGGGAGGAAGTTGCCAGGCAGATAGAGAGCAACAGCCATGCATTACTGGGCTTAACAGCTTACGGAGCAATTCCACACACACAAGCTCACTTGATTGTCACTGTAACCCTGTGAGGAATGCAGAGCACATACTGTTTTTCTTCACTACAGGATGCTCCTTCACCTTGCAGAGGCGGTTGGTCACACCCTAACAACGTACCTCGGGTTTCGTCAAGACCATTGTCATAAGAAGGAGAGATGCGCCGAATGGCCTCCGTTGCCGTCTGACGCAGCTCTGCACATGGCCAGCTCAGGCTATTTCGGCTGAACTCCTGACAGCAGAAAACTCCCTTCTGGGTTTCTGCTAGCAGGTCCCCGGGGAGCAGCCTGACCTCGAACACAAAGCGAAAGAGTGGCACATCCGTCACTGGACCCCCGGGGGACCCACCTTCTGACGCACAGGTTCTGCCTCGCTTCCCCCCTTCTCCCGGCTTCGCTATCAGGGAAGTCAGGACCCCACTGGGAAAATTAGGCAGGTGTTACTTCAAGCATAACTGCAGTTGGCAACAGATGACTTACTTATTCACGCATCCACGTTACTGATTCTTTTGTTTATCCATGCTTCCATTCATTCACACGTAAAAAATTATACCGGGCACCTGTACACTGATTAGTAATTGGGCAAAGCAATTTTAATAAAGAGATGCCAAAATAGGAGAGCTTAAGAAAAATAGTAGCTGTCTCTCACCTAAGTGTCTGGGGGGAGCAGTCCAGAGGGTGGGGAGCTTCGCTAGGGACTCCGTTCCTTCCATCTTGCTGCCCTGCCATCCCCAGGGTACGGTTCTTTTCTGCCACATCTGCGGCCCAACCCAGGGAGGAAGAAAGCACAAGGGGATAAGCCACCCGCTGCCAGGAAGGTGAAGTTCGCCTCACTTCTGCTCTCACCCATTTGGGAGCCTCATAGGGCCATGCCTAGCTGCAAAGGAGTCTGGGAAATGTAGCTCTAGCCAGGCATCCGTGTGCTCAGCCAAGACTTACTAAACGGAAGTGTTAGATAGGACAAGGGTCTCAGGGTCTGGGCTATTCTTACTGAATGTTATTCTTGCTAACTGTTAAAATGAAGCACAGTATTTTGCAGACCAGCTGTAAGTAAGCTAAGCTCGACAGGAACCCAACCTGATAAGTCTAGCCAACTGCAAAGAAGAAATCAGCATGGCCTGGCCCGCGTGGCTCAGTGGCTGAGCATTGACCTATGAACCAGAAGGTCACTGTTCGATTCCAGGTCAGGGCACATGCCCAGATGGTGGGCTCAATCTCCAGGAGTGGACGTGCAGGAGGCAGCTGATTAATGATTCCGATCATTGATGTTGCTGTGTCTCTCTCCCTCTCCCTTCCTCTCTGAAATCAATAAAAATATATTTTAAAAATGTGAAGAAATCAACATGTGATTGACCAAACAGGGAGCATAAGCAATGGCTCAGCCTCCCTTCTGGGAGGCAGAGCTTTGGATTTGAATCTCCTGTCCCCTTTCCTTGCTGCAGGTAAATGAAACTACCTGCAGCCATCGCGTCTTGTTTTTTAGTAGAACACCCCAAGCGGCACCCCCCTTGAGTTGGGTGAGAAGGGGAGGATGGGGGGTTGGGACAGCAGCAGTGTCTGCCACAATCTGCTCTACATAACACAGTGTCTGGGTCAGATGAACACGGCATGGCCCCGGCTTGTCCACTAGTGGGAAAGAAACGCCTTGTTCCCTTGCAGCAACACAAGGCAATCCAGAAGAAGGGTTGGCGGAGTGGAGCGAGGAGCATAAAAAAAAAAAAAAAAAAGGAGGAGGGATGACTTGAACTTGAGATGATTAGAATAGGCTCCTGAAGGCGGCAGCCTTTGAGCTGGTCGGCCTGGGCTTGACGGAAGGATAGGAACTTGAAAATGGGGTGAGGAAAGCGAGCAGAGAAGGGGGCAGTTACACCTGCAAACCAAAGGGCAGGCCTTCATGTGGGTGGGGGCCCCCTTCCTGTGGGCACACGCTCGCCCGTTCGCCGTTTCTGTGCCCACCTGCGCCTACGAGGCCGCCAGTGTCCTCCTTGGTCTTGGAGACACAAAGCCACACGGATGCCCAGGATATTCTTCTAACCGTGGCCAGGCAGCCCTCGCTCAAGTCACCTTCCGTCCCTTTGGAAAGAGAGAGGCTGCGAGGCCTGAGGAGACCCGGCAGGCTGAGTCAGAGTCAGGAGACCCGAGTGCGATAACTTATTCATCGCAAACACTCAGCCTCTGCCGCCTGCAGAGCGGGCTGACCTACCAGATTCTACTTGACGAGCATCTGAGGGGCCGGCTAAGGCTGGACACGGGCTATGAAAATGCTCTGAGAGTTCAGCAGGGCTGCGGGATGGGAAACATCATTAGAGCAGCACTAAAACCTCATGACCGCAAACTCCATCGATTCGGGATTTGTAGTCGTTGGCAGTGTCCAGGCTGCAAATGATCTTTGCGTGAGCACAGCCGCGGAGAGGATTTGCTAAGCAAATGAACGCTGCGGCCCGGATCGCCGGGAGACGCTTCTAACCTACAGAGGCCGCCGGAGCAGCGACGACTGTGGCCTTCTCGCCGGAGTATTGGACTTCAATTAATCCCGAACAATGCCCTTTTGATGAAAGTGGGTCTGGCGGGGTTTCTACAAGGCAATAAAACTTTGCCAGCCGTTTGTTTGAGCTTCTGAATATCCTAAAGAGGAAAACAATTGCTAAGCAAATGAGTTTGGGGCCCCACAGAGAATGGCAGTGTTTAAGGGAAGACTAGACAAGCATCTGGCCCGGGTGCCAAAGAAGCGATTCTGGCACCGGTCTGGATTCATCCTGGCAGCGAAAACCCTTCCTTTTCTGTCCCCTAAATTTTCCATCCGAGCTCAGTGGAGCAGACGCAGGCCGAGACGTTCTGGCTGAGGTAAGGGCCTGACCTCTCAGTTTCTCACCTCGGGCCCCGACCTCTCGAAGCACCTTCGGCCAAGCACCGAGGAACTCAAAACTCAAACGCGTGGTGGCATTAAAATCTCCCTGAATCTGTGTCTATCAGCTCATGGCGAAGCACAGTGATTGCAGCCGGCGTTTATTCGGCGCTCGCTCTCTGGCGGCCTAGACTAAGTTCTTGCTCCCACAGCTGAGAAACCGAGGCTCCGAGAGTTGAAGAAACGGGCCTGTGGTCTCCCCGACGTGGTGGAGCTGGTGCTCAGACCTGGTCTCCCGGATATAAAGGGCGAGCTTCGATAATGACCCTCCTTACAGGCCACCCAACCCCTCTGTTCAGTGGGACCCTATTCAGTGGCCTCACTTCCTGCATTTTTAATAATGTCCGTCCTGGCGGAGGGGTTGCAGGCACTGATGGCGGCAGGAGGCCTGTTCTGCCCACTCAGGACTGAGACTCTGGGCAGGAGGCACTTAAAGGTCATCGGGTCTGCAGGGCCCGCGGGGCTGAGGTTCCTCGCACCACATTCTGGCCACGGTATGCTCAGCCTCTTTTTATTTTTATTTAGTTATTTTTTAAAATATGTTTTTATTGATTTCAGAGAGGGGGAGGAGAGAGAGAAACATCAATGATGAGAGAGAATCATTGATCGGCTGCCTCCTGCACGCCCCACACCAGGGATCGAGCCCACAACCTGGGCATGTGCCCTGACCGGGAATCGAACCGCGACCTCTTGGTTCATAGGTCGATGCTCAACCACTGAGCCATGCCAGCCAGGCTTCAGCCTCTTTTTTAAATCCCCTGTGACAAGGCACCCGGGTCTCCAGCCTAGCGTGCTCCACCCGCCTGTGGCGAAACTGTCCAGGCGAGCTTGAGTCTGACTCCTGTCGCTTCACTCCTGGGTCCTATTCTGTCCTTCCAGACCTTCCTGGGCAAGTTCAATCCCTTTTCAATATATGCCTTCTTGGGTGACAGCTTTTTTCCTTTGTGTCTTCCCTTCAAGAACTAAGCAGCCTCCAGTTTTTACACGCATTCCTCGGGGGCCTTATTCTGCGTGATCTTAGTACTGTCTCATTCCCCGTGTCCCTCCTAAAGAGCGACCCCAGAAGGGAAGCAGTGGCTCTGGGTGGGGGCCCACGCATTCCCAGCCTCGTGTGGCCGGGCCTGCTCCTATCCAAGTTTCGGATTCAGTTCTTTAGCTCCTGCTCTATTCCAGCTGCGTCCCAGGGTCCCCAGATCCTGCTTCTGTCTTTAGGATGTGCCTATTGTTTAGACTGAATCAGCCAAAGACCACCAGGGACCACAGTGGTCTGACACGGTCAGATTTCCTGGCTGGCCGCAGGGAGGGAGGACATCCGGAGCATCAGCGGCCAAGAGGGAGGAGGGATGTCTTCCCTGAGATGTGTGGTCCAGCACGGAGACTGTGAGAGCTGTGGGGAGCAGCGATTGGCTGCTTTCAGGGGCGGGGTCAGGGGAAGCAGAGGAAGACAGCGTGGGCAGGAGGCAGGGTGGCTGAGCCATTGGGCACCCTCAGGACTGGGTGGGGTTAGCAAAGCCATCCTGGGACGCCATTGGGGAGAAGGTGGCTGTCACTCATTTTACAGCCACTGCATGACCTTGGGAGAAACAAGGTCTCCTGTTACCCTTGCAGCGCTTTTATGCAGATCCTCTCAGCCTGATTAACTGTCGGGCTCAGGTTTGCTTTTTCAGTCCGAGCTGATCTTCACTCCTTCAATCCCAGATGGCTGGTTAGCTGGTCAGTATCGTTGTGGATTCGAGGGGCTTTAGGAGGCACAGTGGCACAAGAGCATCTTCCCCATATTTGTCATGTTTACAAAGTGCCTGACAAGATGCCCGGCGGTCCACACAGGCCCCAGGCTGGCTCCCGCCCTGACCTTCCTTTTACTCCTCCTCCGGCCTTTCTTACTCAGGCCCCGGCCTGGCCTGGGCCACACTCTCCAAGCGCCTCCGGGCCTCTCCTCTGGGCCCAGATCCATTCACCGACTGTCTGCCAGAGAGGCCCGGGGGGTGTCCAACAGGCCCCTCCGATTCAACACCACCCAGCTCCACCTCTGTGCCCGCCGCCCACCTTCATCACTGTCCTGCCCCTGTACCTGCATCACCAGTCATTCCAGCCACATGACCAGGCATGGTGCTCTCCCAAGACACCTGCCTCGCCCGCATGCCAACTGGTGGCCATCACGTGTCAGTGCTTCCCCTGGAAACCTTCCAAACTGCTCCCCTCTCCCTCTCTCGGCTCCTTGGAGCTCTTGCTTGGATTAGTGCCAAAGCCTCCAAACCCATCGCCCCTGTCCGCTCCTTTCTCCCTCTGATCTGCTAAATGCCCTGCTGCCGGAGAGAAAAATTTAAAATGCAAATCAGATGCTCTCCCTCCCTACACAATGTCCTTTAATAGCTTCCCATAACCCAGCGTGAAATCTGAAATGTCTCACACAGCACAGGAGGCTCTGCATCTGACGGGCCTGTCTCCCTAGCCTGCCCTCGGCCACCCCTTCCCTGGTCCCGAGTGATCCAGCTGCGGAAAACATCTGCCCGACCGGTGGGCCTCCATCCTATCAGATCTCTGGACAGGCTGTTCCCACTCTCTGGGACATCAGAAATGTCAAGCGCAGGAATACTAGCTGTGACTGCTTACGGAGCGTGTACCGCAGGCCAGGCCCTCGCCAGCGGGTTTATGAGCGTCATCACCATTCCGTAAAATAGCTACGTCACGATCTCCACTCACACACGAAGAAACTGGGCTTGAGGGAGGTTCAGAGGCTGACGTAGGGCACGGCGGGTAAGTGACAGCCCGGGCTCCAGGCCAGGTTCCCAGCGGGGCCGACATCTCCTCCTGTGCAGGGGACCAGTGCCAGTCATGTTTCTACCCACGGCCACACCCCTTCCCCTGACCCTCCCTGCCCGCTCCGTCAGCAGCTAGTTCATTCCTTCCTCCTGGCCACTGAGTCTTATACATAATTGTATAGTATCGGCCATCTCCCCACGGTACTAGGCCTGGGGTGGCACCTACCCAACATCGCAGGCCTCCCCACCGAAGCAGCCATGCCTGGCATGGTGGACACCGCCCATACTCAGGCTGCGGCTGGCTGAACGTGGGACAGATGGGGAATATGCCTGTGATGTGTAGGTTCATGTGTCTAACCTGAGCGCTCCCGAAGGCTGGGTGGCCTCGGAAGGGCTCCATGCAGATCTCCTTCCCAAGAGCCCGCTTCGGGAAATGCCACTGACTGACCCCCCATGGTGTTCACGGCTCCCCTCAGCCAACCAACGAGCAAACAAGCACAACGGGAGAACTAAAGACAGTTGTTCCTACTGCGAACGGGATTCTGCCAATGACCAACCTTGGCTTGGGAGGCTCTCTCCCAGCGGCTAAGCCTCTCAGAGCAGCATCCTCAGGGGCTGAGTGCTCTCCCTGCCTACTCCTGCTCCTTCCCCCTTTACCTCCATAGGCACTTCCCCCAGGACATTTCCTGCACATCAAACCCTGCCTTAGTGCTGCTTCTTGGAGGACCTAAACTGACACAGAGGCAGAAACCACCTTTACAGGCCTGACAGGTAGCAAGTGGCCAATCAGTGTCTGCGGAGTGAAGGACGAAGGGAGCCCTCTCCCTGCTTCCCGCCAGCAATCTCTATGCCGCCGGATCAATCGTCCTAGAACGTGACTTTGTGCCTGTCGCTTCCTCTCCTCCCCGTGAGCAGAGTAATGGCAGATAAAAGAGAAGAGACAACCTCTTAGTCACGGTGATATTAATGATGTGAGATGCAATCTCTCTAATTGCACTGCGAGTTCTATAAAAAGGAGAAATTCAGAATGGTGGGATGGCTTTTGGACAGTGAGTCATGGAAATGGGTCTTGATGGTGTTTTTATTCATTTCTATTTTTATTGATTGATTGATTTTTAGAGAGAGGGGGAAGAGGAGAGAGAGAGAGAGAGAGAGACATCAATTTATTGCTCCACTCATTGGTTGACTCCTGTACGTGCCCTGACCGGGGATCGAACCTGCAAGCTCAGCATCCCGGGATGACACACTAACCCAGTGGTCACCAACCTTTTGGACCTCACGGACCACCAGTGGTCCACGAACCACCGGTTGGCGGCCGCTGCTCTAACCAACTGAGCTGCCAGCCAGGTGATGGTGTTTCCAGGAAACGCGTCCTTTACTGGAGCGGAAGTACCTGTGTCCCTCCCACCCCCACAGGACTCCCTCGGGAGCCTGATGTGCTGGGCTTGAGTATCTGCTTTCTCCCCAAGAAGAACTCAGAATCCTTGTCTATCCCCGGACGCACCAGTTTCCCCCAGAATTCATCTGTAATTCAGAATTCACCAACTTCCCTAGTTGCCCACTTCTTCTGGGGGGCACCAGGGCTGCCCCAGTGCTCACCCCAAGGGGGTACCGTCACAGCCCCCCTCCCCCCGAGGTGTACAATGCACAGAGCCCTGCACGGATGCTCCTTCCCCAGATTCTCCAGCTTGCAGCCAGCCCCAGGCAGTTCCTATATGAGCTGAGGCAATCGCCTGCCCTGGCAAATGCCTTGGAAAAGACTATTCATGCTGTGTTTCTGGCATGCCAGCCCAGGAAAGGGTTATAATAGGCATCATGTTGAAGCCTTAAATACAGTCTCTGGTTCTGCAAATACCATAATGACAGACTCGCGCCCTCAGTCCTAGGAAATCTTGTGGGCGCCGGAGCTCAGAAACGTCCTGGGCATGTGAGCCAGCCTGATGCTTCCCTGTGTCTGGGATCCGAGGAGAAAGCAGGGAGGGGAGGGTGCCCCAGCGCCGGTCCACAGCAGCGCCGTGGAGCAGAGAGCGGCTCTGCAGCTGTGCTCCTGCCCAGAGGGGAGCAGAACGCGTCCTTGTGGGCCGCTTGGTGCCTCCGGGCCAGGGGCTGAGCGTAGACTCAGTCTCATTTGAGTTAATTGGTGGCCAAAAGCAGAGGCAGAGGGGCCTGGGCCAATGGAGAGGCTCTTGCACAAGCCAGCTGCGGTCAGAGTGTGGTCGGTGCTGGAACTGGACGCGGTGGGCTCAGATGACATCCAAGGGTCACTGCGGGGTCACCCCACTAGCAACAGGAAACTGAACATCGGCTTCCCTGTGGGTACCACCCTCTCCCTCCTTCTCGCTGGAGGGAGTTGCAAAGGGCCTGCCTCGCCATTTCTGAGGCCTAAGGCAGACTTGTTCTCATGAAACCCCAAAACTTGTTTTAAATCCACACGTACCTTTATTTCCCAGAATACAAATGTGTTTGAGGAATTCAGGTGAAGATACGATTTTTTTAAAGCCTCGAATTTTTGATGGGAAAGAAGGAAGGCCCGGTTAAAGGGTATCTGTGGCGTCTTTGGGGAAATCATACCCGGCTTGCAAAGCCAGCTTTTTCGTGCATCGAGCTCCTTAAGGCCTGGCTAAAGCTGCATTGTCCCCAGGACTTCATGTCGCAATGCTGGAGTCCTTGTGGGATGCTTCAGGGTGAGGGGAGGAGCCAGAGGGAGGAGGAGGCCAGAGGAGGAGGCCCGGGCTTTGTCTGGGAGGACAGCAAACAGCTCAGAGGGCACCCTCTTCTCTGAGTGTCTCGCTGTTCGACCACCGCTATGGGCCGAACCCCACAAACTCATGTGTTGAAGCCCGACCCCAATGTGACTGTGTTTGGAGACAGGGCCCTAGGGAGGTAGTTGAGGTTAAATGAGGTCACATCCTCTGGCCTCCCCACCCCGCGGGCCCCTTCCCTCGTCCGGAACCGGCTGGGCTTCTGCCGCCACCCAGAGGGGCAGGGACACAGGCGGCAGAGCCGTCTGCACAGCAGCCTGTCTGGTGAGCCCACCAGCACCTCGCCCGCTTCCACTTGTCCCTGCGCCCTCTAAGCCATCGGTCAGGCCCGGCTGAGCCTGGGGAGCGGGGAGGGGATGCCGAGAGCGACCGATCTCATCCGGTGCTTCGCAGACACGAGGTCCTTGCAGAGTCTGCGCTGGGGCAGGCGCCCTCATACATCTCACGGGTAAAACTGCTGAAACCTGGGGCCACAGCAGGCCGGGCCCACAATGCGGAGAAAGTTCGTCAGATGTGAAGGTCAGGGTCACCGGCGCCATACGAACAGGAGAACAGGAATGCTTAACGTGGGATCTAAAGAGCAAAGTAAACAAACTAGAAACCGACTCACAGATACAGAGAGCGGACAGGTGGCTGCCAGAGGGGAGGGGGCGGGAGGGCTGGGTGGGAAAGGTGAAGGGATTAAGAAGTACAAATTGGCAGTTACAGAACAGCCTTAGGGATGAAAAGTACAGCGGACGGAGTATAGTCAATGATGCTGTAATAACTATGTGTGGCGCCAGGTGGGTACTGGAAGTTGGGGGGAGCACTTTGTAAAATATGACTGTGTAACCACTATGCTGTACACCTGAAACCAATACAAAATAAAACTGAGAGAAAACTGTAATTAAAAAAAGAGAGAGATGCATAAAGGACACGGATTTGCCTAACGTCGAAAACAGGGCAAATTATAGCCACCGGGAAATCTCCAGTCCCCTTGGTCTTCCCTTTCACCGTGGCAAGCGCTGTGGCTGCCTCTCGGCCTCCTGTCTGCCCTCCAGCCCTGCCCGCCTTTGTTTTACAGTCAGTGCCCGGAGGCCCTTTGAAGGCTCGGGGGACATTCTCCATTGTCAGGGCACCCAGCCATGCCTCTCAGCTGCCCCACTCAAGGTTTCATTCTTCCAGCGATGAGTCACCCTGCCATCTTGTCCCTGTGCTTCCTGCATGGGATAAGGCGAGGAAATGGAAGGGAGGGGCAGCCGGCGTTCCTGTGGCACCTGGGGCCTGGGTGGGCTCTGGCCTAAGCCCCCAAGGGGGATGGGGAAGGCAGGAAGGGGGCAGGCCTGCTGCCCCGGACAGGGGCAAGAACCACGCTGCTGTGGGGGTGGGAGGTCCCAGCGGGCCGCACAGTCCCCTGGGGAGGGGACCTGGGGTGGTGTCATTAACAGGGCATGGGCTTTGGGCCTCAACAGGTCTGGCTTTGAAGTCCAGACCCATCGCTTCTAGCATCCTGGGCATGTCTCCTGCCTCTGGGAGCCTCGGCTTCCCCATCTGCCCAACCGGAATCCCAGTCCTTCGTGGGATTAGCGTGAAGGCCAGCTGGGTTTCCTCTCTCCCTCTCACATCTCCCCTCTCTCCCTCCTCCTCCTCTTCCTTCTCCTCCTCCTCCTCCTCCTCCTCCTCCTCACATGAGAGCAGTAGCCCCTCGGCCAGGATGCTGTCCACACGGCTTCCAGCCATCTCACAAGGGCAGGCTCCCCTCACACACAAAGGGAACGTTCCTTGCTTGGCATGAGGAATAACGAGGTGACCTGGGGACACTCGAACCCATGCCCTGTCCCAAGGAGCACCCAGGCACCCTCATCGTTCCATCTCAACACTACGCGTGGCAAGGACTTATTAGGAAGCGCTCACATCTGACTCGTTGCCAGAACCAGAACCCCCTGCAACAGCAGCCATCATCACTCAGCTCCGTCATTATCAACAGTATTGATGATGTTTGGGGCCTTCTTGCAGACATCATCTATTTACTTCGGTCTGGGAAGCCCAAGATTGAGAGGGGCCTCGGGAGAGCTCCGTCCGCTCCCGAGGGACACAGAGAAGCCCTTGTCCACACAGAGCCAGCCCCGCAGCTGTAGGAAGGGTGGGTGACGTTGGAGCAAGAGGACTTGCAGGTGGAATGAAAGGAAGTGCTATTTTGTTCCCAGCAAATACTAACCTCCCAGACCTCATTATCCAGGAGGGAGCTGAGTGTGGGCGTGACAGGCAGGTCAGGAAAAGGTTCAGGTCCGTTCACGGCTGGCCGGTCGCCGGGTGGGGCGTCCCCTGACCCTGTGGACTTGCCACCAGGAAGGGCGTTCAGCATTTTGCAGGGACGAAGGGAGGGGGACTCTGTACCTTTGGGCCTTGGGTTCTGGCCCAGGCAGCCATGCACATGCCCGGGGTCTGGCCCGGCTTTCTCAGCTCTGTGAGTTTCCATTATCGTTCACCTGAATCGGGGAGAGGGGAGGAAGCGACTGTGGAGAAGGGGCTTTTCAGCGGTGGGGTAAGAATCTCCCAGGCAGCAACCTGAACAAAAATTGCAATTCTGTGAGCAATTTTTTTTTCTGCCTAAAATTCCACAGGCCTCCACGCTTTTATGACTGCAGCCATCTCCCCAGAGCTGGGAGCGTTTGCACGGGAGGGAGTCTCTAGACCGTGTCTCTTGCTGCAGTTTCTGCTCTGACCATTTGGTGCAATAGCAATTAGATGCCGAAATAGAAACAGTGACGGTGCTAGAAACGCACTTGCCGAGCTACGCAGCTCCCGGGCAGAAGCGTGTTGGCACCTGAGGACTGGACGTTTCGTTATTTATGTGAGACATTTCCAAGCACCATTGAGCCATGTGCTTGGGACACAAGGATAAATAAGACAAAGGAGCTGCCTCCCGAGAGGTTAGCCCGCCGGGGAAACAGGCAGACAGCTCCAACACTGGGTGCTGTGGGAGCAGGGAGGACAAGGGGGCCCTCCATCTGCAGGAGCCAGGAGTGCGGGGCGGCCGGGAGCTCTCTGATGGAGGTGAGAAGGGAAAGAGAGGGACTCACAGGGACAGGGGGGTGTGGGGCGTTCGGAGAAATGCCAGGACTCTCTGTGGGTGGAGCTCAGGCTGCCTGAGACAAAGGGATAGCAGGTGAGTGGAAAGAAGACGAGCCAACAAGACCTCAATGGTGCCTGTTTAGATTCCCGCACAGTGTCTGAGAGCTCTGGCTCTACAGGAATTTTAAATACAAGGCAATTCTATGAGGAACGATGAAAACACTGAGAAGAACAGCTGCCCTGGAGAACCTGCCACACTTCAGAGGTATCTGCTGATATGTTAACGTTAATCACGACCTAAACGACACACCAGCCTCTGTGGGCTGCTGACTTGCATTACGGAACCCCTCCTCCACCTCGTTCAAGTCTAAGTGCTTGGATATAAAATAAGTGAATGTCTTTATAAATAATTTCATGACGTATATCATCACTAATTCTCACCTTACATTCAGATTCATGAGATTTTACTTTAATAGTCAATTATGGATTTGATTTTTTTTCTGGGAGCTGGCAGGACTCCTGACCCTAACAGAACGTGTGCAGCTTAGATGTCTCAGGAGTCGGCATTGACTCAGTTATGTATTCATTTGTTCACTCTATAAGCAAACATTGAGCAGCTACTCTGTGTCGGGTCCCCACTTAGCCGAGGGGAGCGGGGAGGAGAGGCCGTCAAGAACCATTGGCGACAGGTTCCCTCCTATAGTCTAGAGGTAGACATGGCTACAGAGAAATACAGCGCAGCGTGGAAAGTTAACAAGTTTCACGCTTCACTGAAAGGGCTCGTACTAGGGCCGAGCAGGTACCAACCTCGGTGGAACTTTAGCAAAAGAAACTGCCACTGGATACTTCAGTTGCTTTCTCTGGGTGGAGGCAGCAGGTCACACAGGAGGGCGGATCTCTGTTCTCAAATCGATGTAAGCCTCGTACGCACCCATTCACTGGGGGGGTATGGGGGTACTGATAAGAACTTTTCTGGGTTTGATGGAGTCTACTCTTTCAAATGCCTCTAGGGAGAAATTGGGCCAAACTGCTTTCAGTCAAGGAGCCTCTCAGAACCTAGGAGTCCTGGACCCTGCATGTTTATGAGCTTTCTGACTCCTGAGGATTCTGAATGATGTTGGTTGGTAGGAAAGGACGCAAAGACCCCAGGAGAAACGCATCGAATCTTGTGCGAGGCCCAGATGGGAGTGCTGATTCTAGCACAGTGAGCAGCCGAGGACAGAGCCTCACTCTGGACCCACCACACCAGCACAAAGGACCTGCTTTGGGTGAGCATGTGAGTGTGACCCTAGAATCCAAGCACAGGGCATCCTTAACTAAACAAAACTCAGGAGAGACTGGGATGTGAACACTGAACAGCTGAATTCCTATTCACACGTCAAGCTGCTGAAGAATCCGTGCCAACTGTAGGCTTAGCAGATATCACTGGTTCTTGCAGCAGCGTTTCCATCCCATTTTCCATCCAGATCCCTTTACTGCTCTTGAGCACACCGGTTTCTGTGGCCTTCCGGCAGGAAAATCATCAGGGAGAGTGGAAGTGGACTGCTTTGGATATTCTGCTTCTAAATTCATCTTAGAAGGAACCACTTCATTTGTCTACTTCACTCTTAGGACTAGGTCACAGCAGAATACTTTTGTGGGAGTGAAAGCAAGCTGATCTAAACAGCAGGCAAAGAGTGGAGGACAGCACATGATGAGGTGTTTTTTGGGGGGGCCAAGCTTACCTGAGCATTCTGCCCATGCGTTGAGGAGTCAGTAGACTTTCTCTGGGCATGTCCAACACGACTATCTCTTGGCTGGTGCTGTACCAACCTGGGCTGCTGTCCTCCATCGATGGTGTCTGGGATCTTTCTTCACCTTGGAAATACCTTTACTTGTCTCCTATGTTGAAACTTTTGTGCTGTATTTCCATGTCTTGGGAAAGGTTGCATGGGAAATACGTCTTTGAGACTTTGCACATCTGAAAATGTCTTTATTCTACCTTTGCACTTGTTTGATAATTGGGCTGGGTATAGAACTCTAGGTTGGAGATCATTTCCATTCAGAATTTTGAATACATTGCCCCATTTGCTTTTTGTTTCCAGGGATGCTATTGAGAAGTACAAAGCCATTCTTATTTTTGATTCTTTGTATATAACTTTTTCTTTCTCTGGAAATCCTGTAGACTATTTCCCCCACTTTTTGAAAAATTTCAGTGAGGTGCCTTAATTTGGATCTATTTTTATTCATTATGTTGGGTAGTTGATGTATTCTTTAAAGCTGGCAACTTTTATCTTTTATTTCTGGGAAATTTGGGGGACAAATTTCATCTGTGATTCTCTTTTATGTTTTCTCTCTGGAACTTCTATTATTTAGATATTAAAATTCTTAGACTAGTTTTCTAATTTTTCTTTCTTGTTTCTCTAATTTCTCTATCTCTTTGATGTTTTGCTGTACTTTCTGGGAAATTTACTATTGAGTTTTTCATTTCTGCTATTTCTAATTTGCAAGAAGAATTCTATTTTGGCCTCTGAATGTTCCTTTTTTGTTTAATGAGGAAACCACTGGTATTCTCTGGAAGCCACCAACCACTTAATCTCTTCTAGCTACTTCCTCCCTCTCAGTCAATATCTTCCCACCTTCTTCTATGTGAGCCCCAAGCATCTTCCTTCCATTCATTTTCTCCATCATCCACCCTCCAACCATCAAGCACCCTCCAACCACCATTTAAAGTTTGTGCCCAATTCTCTGAGAATGATGTAGTATATTTTCTTATCTCCATTAAAATATCCATATACTTTAATTCTCTCTTTGCATGTTCTCAGTCCCCCCACACTACTATTATTTTTGTTTGTTTATTTGTTTGGTGTTAATTACCCACACTATCAGCTCTTTTCAGATGCTTGCTAGTACTGGGATATCTGGTCATGCATAAGAGTGTGGGACAATTAATCTGATTGGAAATTCTTAAGCTGATTCAAAACTCTGGCCAAGTGGGTGGAGCTGTGGACTTTGTGCTGCAATGTAGGATTTTTGGAGAACCTCCTATGTCAGTATTCCCAGTGTTCCTATGTCTCTCTTGACCTACACAGATTCACTAAGAACTCTAAGTGCTCAAAAGAGTGCCTGCCACTTGTTACCTATTATTATTATCATCATTTTAGAAAACTTGTACACAGAGAAGCAAACATACACACATCTCAACTAATCAGAAGCACATACCATTGCTAGGATCTTCACAAAGACTTACAAAGGTGCACTCATTCTCAGAGAATCGGGCACAAACTTTAAATGGTGGCTTTGATGCTTGATGGTTGGAGGGTGGATGATGGAGAAAATGAATGGAAGGAAGATGCTTGGGGCCCACATAGAAGAGGGTGGGAAGATAGCTGACTGAGCGGGAGGAAGTAGCTAGAAGAGATTAAGTGGTTGGTGGCTTCCAGAGAATGCTAGTGGTTTCCTCGTTAAACTGGTGTCTAAACACTTTCCAGCTCTCCAGTTCTGGTGGAATGGGTTTTGTTTGGCAACTTGGGGGCAGATCTGTTCATCAGCTCCATGGCTCCTCCGTCGGCCATCCATTTTACGAGCAATGGCACCAAAGAACCAGCTCTGCCAGGGGAGAGAGGAATATTCCATTAATCTGGCTCTGGGTTATTAAGCCACTCTTTCTTCCTGTCACAAACAGATTGTGAAAAACACTGTGTTCTCTCCCATCCTCCGTCTCTGCCTCCTCTTCCCCTTCCACAGTCTGGGGAGGATGGTGAGACTAGCGTCTCACTGTTCTCCACCCTGGTGGGTGCTGGCCTCTCTGGCCCTTGGTAATGGGAAGGGCGCCCTTTGCCTCCTCCCCACAGCTGTCAGTCCCCAGCCACCTGGGCGTCCCCTCCAGAAACCTGGCTTGCAGCTGGTCAGAATGGGAGCTGGTATAGCCTTTGGCAGGGGATCAACTCCAAGAGTCATTGATTTCAACTGCTCAGCATCTTGTCTCGGCTCTTCTTGTGCGTCTGCCTCTCTCAATTCGATTCTAATAACTTTATTGGCACAAGGAGGTGGAGAAAGCATTGCCAAAGTCAATAATCAAGTCTCTGCCACCGGGATGATTCGATTTCTTTTTCCTTGGCTGTTGTTTCACCGAGATAAGCACTGTAGGGGCTCACAGTGTGCTTTATCTTTGGATTATTCTCTGATGAGATAGTTCATGGAGGCCCGAGTCAGATCATTTCTCCCAGTTCTGCAGCCTCATTATTTTCTATTTCTTGATTTATTCTTGTTTGTTTCCATGTCTTTTTCACACAATGTTTTTTAATGATGAGAAAACCAGGTAAGCAAATATTTACTGAGCACCACTATGTCCTAAACAGTGTGATGGGGTATTTAAACACATAGACTATTTTTTTATTTAGAGCAGGAAAAAACCGGGGCAGGCTATACAGAAGTGACCAAGTGTGGTTACCCATCCATCCAAGGCGACAAATAATATCATCCCTGTAAGTTAGAAAGGAAAGGAGCTGAATGGCTAAGTGTGTGCAGCCCCAGCTTTCCCCCCTACCCTGTGTGACTTTGGGCAGACTTCCTTGTGCCTCAGTTTCTTCACCTACGAAAAGGGGAAAAGAACAGTAGCACCCAGCTCTTGTAGTGAGAGTCAGATAAAATGAGACATAAAGTACTCAGAAAAAGTCCTGGCACTGAGTACGCACGTCATAAATGTTAGCTGTCGCCGTTATGGTGACTTACAGAGACCTTCACGGTTCTCTTGTCTAAGCAAGAGACAGAAAGCCCAAGAGACAGACTGGCCCAAAGTCACAGTTTGTGTCTTTAATTTCAGATAAGGATGCTAATTACCTGAACACCGTGCTGCCCACCCTGGTCAACGGCGTGAGTTTTGATTCCGGAAACTCAAGCAAAACGTTGGAAAGGGATTTCTCTTCAGCCCATCATGCATTGAATAACCCCTCGCCAAGAACACTGGGAATTTCATGGTCTCCCAAGCACTCGATTTCTTGGCGTGGAATTGTATAGACATCACCAGCATCCAGCTGAATGATGGGACGTTTGCTACAGAGGGCGTCGGGATGGTGCAGTGGTTAAGAGCCCACAGTCTGGAGCCAGTCAGAGGTGGTTCAAATCCTGGTTCTTCCCTTTTTATGTGCCGTGTGACCTGGGGCCCTCTCTGGGCTTCAGCTCCTCACCAGCAACAGTGGGAGAATGATACTACCCCTTAATGCATCATCATGAGGATGCAACGAAAGCATGTACAGAGAGCTTAGCCTGGTGCCCAGCACGGAGTACCACTCACTACATGGACAGTAATATGATTTTTATACTGTGTTTTAGGGATCTCTTTCTTCCATAACCTCACTTTATCCTCAAGACATCCTTCTCAGAGAGAACCGAGAGAGTCTTTTATTCCTACGGCCCATCTGAGGGGACGTTAACTAGCAAGTGGCAGTGGCGGACTGAGCTCACGCGGGCGTAGTGACTTCCCAGCCAGTGCCCTGTCTCCTACAGTCACTAAAGCAGCGGTTCTCAACCTGTGGGTCGTGACCATTGGAAAACACATATAAGCATATCAGATATTTACATTATGATTCATAACAGTAGCAAAATTACAGTTATGAAATAGCAACGAAAATAATTTTATGGTTGGGGGTCACCACAACATGAGGAACTGTATTAAAGGGTCACGGCATTAGGAAGGTTGAGAACCACTGGACTAGACGATGCCCACATGAGCGTAATGGGAGTCTCAGGGGTGGGCACTGGTCTGGAAGGGGCTTCTAGAAGACCCTTCCATCCTCTCCCTGTCCCTGGTCTCGCAGCCACGTTGGCGTGTCCTGACTCCACCCACTGTGAGTGGTGCTTGGCAGTGGGCACGGGGTGTTTCGGTTGGTGCCCCTTTTCAAACGCGCTGCTGAAAAGGGGTGCGGGGCTCAATGCATGAGTTTGAAAACAACATTTGCTTACAGAGAAGGAACCTTCCGCTCCTTGAAACCTCAAGACAGTCTTTGAGGCACATCCTCATGGGGGCTCTATTTTGAATTCAGTCAGTTCAGTTGGGAAGTAAGAGCCAGCGTGCTCTCTGGATGTATGGGCAATTAAGTTTTTAACCCAACATTTGTTAAGTGCTGTGTAACTCACAACCATCTTACACATGACCACTTGGTCCTTGAGAAAATTCTACCGGCTCCATTTTCTGGAGGGAAAAGCGAGATCTTAAAGAAGATTCAGAGAAGCCACACAGCTAACAGATGCCCATCAGACGTCCTGATGTTGCTGTTTTGTTTTGCTTCTTTCCTCACACAGCAAATCTTTGGCCACTGCACCAACCAAGCAAATCACAAGGCTATAACCTGGTGCCTGGAGTGAGTGGAAGGATACTGTGAATCTCCTAACACTGTTTGCAGGATTTGCATGCGAGCGCAGATGGGCTCTTTCTCTGGGGAGCGGGTCCACAGCTGGAGCAGATTCATGAGGTTCCTCGATGCCCACAGCGTTAAACAACACGGTATAAAAGGCAGAGCTCTTTGCTGAACATGCCTTTTGCAACCAGTGCCTACCCTCTACACACAGCAGTGCCCAACAAAGCAAAATTCATGGTGAGCACAATATAACAACCTCCAAAAGAAGCTTTTTATAATCCTTTCAATTATCTGGCATTAGGCTACGGAAAACATTCAGATCAATTTGCAAACAATGCCAAACGGAGCCCCTTTAGAATGGAGCGGGAGATGTCATGACCGAGAAACCGCCTCGCATGTCTTATACCTCGACCCTCGCAACGTTAAAACAGAGCAAAATAACCGTTGGGTTGGGCCTGAGCAAACTGTGCCCCCAAAACCCTGTTTACAAAGACAACAAATAAATGGTGATGGAAGGAGACTTGACTCGGGGTGGTGAACACACAATACAGTGTACAGATAGATGGGCTATAGAATTGCACACCTGAAACCTATATACTTCTACTAACCCATGGCAGCCCAATAAATTTAAAAAATTGGGGAAAACATAACAAAAAGTGGTTAATATGACTGTGGAATGGTTTTTGCACGGCTGCGTGGATGTCCTACTTATTCAATTCCTCAAAGCCAGTGTTGTTTGGGTCCCAAAAGGAGCATTTGCAAGGTAACCTGGAAATCTGTTTCTCTTGGAGGCACATAGTGCATATTGATGTAGACTCAGCATCCATTCCTAACCTCGTTTCTCCTTTCCCCGCCTCCCTGCGCTGCAAGTGAGGTGTCGGCTGGCCAGTGGGATGTAAGCAGGAGCCTGCAGGAGTTTTCTGTGTATGTCTCGCTTTCCTGATAGAAGGGACAAAAGAGGCAGGACCATCCTTGCCCTTTTCCTGTCTGGAGGGCGACTGTGTTGGCTGGACCTGGATCTTAGTCTTCTGTGCCCAGAGGAGAAAGGCCAAGAAATCGCAGAGATGTTGGCCCTGATGTTGAGCTGCCAAACCATCACCAGCACCATCTACCTCCTGACTTCTTGTTATGAGAGAGAAACAAGCCTTCTTTGTTCAAGCCACCGACTTCTCTTCCTCACTTAAATGCTTTTCTAATATTTGCTCAGGTTGCAGAAACCGCTTAAGGTCATTGCCCAAACCAGGAAGGACGGGCCTGAATTCTATCAAATATGACAGACGTGCCCATAAATGTACCTTCTGTTTAGTTTTGTAACATGAAATGTCACCATGTTAAAGAAGGTTGTTTCAATGACTACAGAAAACCCAGAAACGAGGACACCCAAGGACAGGTGCAGTCTTAGCCTCCCATTCAAACTACTTTTTAAATTTTGTTTTAGCCGCACAGTATGGAGAGAATTCTAGTCACACCAATGAGTGGTTGCAAATATACGAGTTTGTTCACCCTACGATTTCAGGTCACGAAATATAACAGAGGGATGGAAAGACGATCTCCTTCAGAGAGGAGTCCGTAGCGGCGCGTCAGACCCGCTGTCATTCCTTAACTGGCAAGCGTCCAGTCTTGGGGGAGGGAGTCAGGGACCAGTTGTTTCAACCAAGTGCGTCTTTGTTGTTCAAAGACAGATGCAACGAAGTGAGAGAGTTCGAGTTCAGGTTCTGACCAGTGATCTAGCATGAACCCTGAGCCTTTCCCTTGCAAAGGAGCTTAGCCTTTAAGAGGAAGAGAAAAGCATTCAGATCTTACAACAGGCGCTGAAACGATGCCTAATGTGACACAATCATTGGCCAAGTGTTACTGTAAGACAAAGGATTGCACCATGATCACACACGGTGCTGAGCAAAAGTACCTCTTACCTGGCGTTTCATTCCAGAAGGCCCTCGCAAAGCTGCAGCTGATACTCGTGTGTACCATCTTATGTGAACAGAGACGGGAAGACCTGCATAAGAAATGATAATAGTATCATGAGGACCAGCACTGAGCTGCAACACTCTGCATCAGTGAACATGGGCAAAATATTTATGGCAGGAACTCTAGACACAGAAGCCTGTCAAAATGAAAGAACAATTTAATATGTTGATTGTTTCCAGGATATGAATGTTTGGCGTGTGAAACATTTAACTGTAATTTTTTTTAAATGATAAAACAAAATTCGAAATGAATTTGAATCAAGTATTTGTAGGGTTCTAAAGCATTTCTGCATAACTATAGGGGTCCATTGGTCAGAGTTTTAAAATTACATAAATTATCATCAACCTCTGAACATGGTTGTGCACAGGTATGAGGGCTGGAGCTACGGCAGTCATATCGTGGCCGTGAGGAAAAATGGCCAACATGGTGAGGAGGGCTGAGAAGAAAATACAGAAAAGGCCTAGGTCCTTGATGAGGTTGATGAAATAGTGAATTAACCAACCAAGGAACTGCCCTCCTTTTAACCTCCATGTTATTGAGATAGCAAATGCCTGGCTTAAGCCATTTGGAATCGAGTTGACATTTGGTTAGTTGCTCATTATGCATCTAATGCTGCTCTGGGCTCTAGGAAGTCTCCGAGTTTGGGTTGAAGAGGCTCCTCCCACCTGAAGAAGGAAGAGATGAGCTCTCTAACCAACTTTTCACGGTACTCAGGAATCATGGGAAATTCTCGGTCTCCACTTTTGTATAAACAAAAGGACTGGCTCTCTAAGTGCACTTCAAACTCTAGAGTGCTCTGATTGTGTATACGTAATTATTTATGAAGACAGCCTCTGTCCTGCTTCAATGTCACTGTCAGTGTTACTGTCAGCAGCATGCAATGACCCCTGTTTCCCTGGCAGCTTAAGCAGTCATTACGTTAATTTGATGTGATGGGAGAACCAGAATGTTGCCTGGGAAATATCTTTTAATGAGAAGCAGCGCTACAAGCTTCCGAAGCAAGCTCAGATGCCAGGAGCTTGGAAAAGGAAGGGAAAAGTCAACGTAAGTAGAAATAAGAATTTAGAACTTGACGCTAACATTAATAAGCGATTCGTACACATGGGACTTTTGTCCTTCTAAGATTCTGTCACTGGTCAGATGCCCTTTCAGGGACAAATGGGGTCCCTCTTTCTGAAGTTAGATGCTCTTCAGACAACCTCAGGTGCTCACCTTGAGCGACCGTGTGTAGACACAGTCCTGCATATGCTCAACAAATCTTTAATGAGCATCTATTATGTTCCAAGCACTGCTGCAGGTCCTTGGGACATACACACAAAATACCGGGTCCTTTCCTTAGGATGCTATGTCTACAGGGAAAGATCGAGACTTTGCGTAAAAGTTGAAATTCACTGAGACAAGTTGTCAGAACTGAGGTCCTAAGGCAGGGGAGATACTGAGGAACGGAGGAGATGGGGGTCGGTCCTGCCTGATGCAGGTGTCAGGCCGGGAGGGAGTGGGTAGTGGAGGAATGAGAAGTTGCCATGGGAAACGGAAAGGCAACTTTGGGTGGTAGGACAAGTGCCTAGTAAGTATCTGCTGAAAACAAATCCCTACTCTAGGCCCGTTTCAGATGTTGGACTGAAGGATTGGGGGGGCGGGGGGGGGCAGGCTGGGCCAAGACGCTCCTGATGGGTTATTGTCCTGCACAAACCACCAGCAAGGCCTAAAGTGAAGGTCATTTACATCTCAGTCAACTCCAGGGTGAGGTGAGGCACTTGTCCTGGGCCCAAAATTTGGGGAGCTACCAAAAAGCTCCGTCATCAAGATAAAGAATATTTTAATGAATGCTAGAGCCATATTACAGCTCAAGGCAAAAGGAAAAAAAATGAGGGGAAATCCTGGTCCTGTCCATATTTAAAATTTGTATAGTTTGTTCTTCAAGGAGTTTTTTCATTAATCTTGATTTTTTAAAAATATTGCATCATAATGTCATGTATTTTATGGATTCCGGAGTTTGTTGATATGCTGTTAAGTTCTGCCCGGTAAACTCATCACTCGCCTCACTGCGGTCCCAGCGCTAAAGTATCTGGAGGGGGTTTTACCAAACTCTGAAGGGAAGACTTTAGTTTTCTTGTTCAGAATAATGTTTGTTGTGGGTTTGCATATATCCGCTGTAAATTAAGGGCTTTCCTTTTATCCCTGGCTTGCTAAAATATTTATTAGGAGTGGTCACTGAAGTTTAACAAGTGCTATTTAAGCATCTATTAAAATGATCGTATAGTGTTTCTCCTTTAATCGAAGTAGTAGTGAATTACATGCATAGCAGTAAGTCAAAATTTTCCCAATTTTTTATCATGAATAAATAATAAGCATATCTATAGATCAATGCTTTTCTGTCATTTGGATTCTATCCTGAGGTCAGAAACCTTAACATTCTCATAAATGGAGTCAGTGGGTTGCCATATTAAGCTTTTGCATTTTCAACTTTTCCCAATGAAACACGACTTTTTGACAAAGCGATTTGAATAGCAGTCCTTCTTCACTGCTGGTTTGGGGGAGTCTGACACATTCTCACTTCCTGGTGCCTCTCATTGTTTCTCTCGCAGTTTGTGCGTGAGAGACAGGCTGGCGGTACTGACAGTACAATAACCATTTAACCTGATGGAAATTTTCAATACATTTTATGGGAAATAACAGAAAGTCCTCACATACGGCAGGTTATGTCGAGGGGATTTCCTGCTGTAGAATCCCCCGGCAGCTCGAGTGCTGCCGAAAAATAAAGTCAGAGCGTGGGTCTGAGGACAGGTAGCCAGCTCTCTTATGCCTTCTCGTCAGATCCTGGCTGGGGATGTGGAGTGAAGGTTATTCCATGACTGACTCACCAAGGGCGGTTCAATCGCCTCTCTTTCTTTTCTAGGAGAATCTGCAGACTGTTGATTGATTAGGCAAGTCAACGTGAAGTCCTGTGGTGGAATGGAACACCTGTATGTGGTGAAACTGAGGCAGTTCATGTGACTGTCCAGGAGGAGTGTGGCCAGTGGTAGGGAGTGGACTAGGACTGCAGGGTAAGCACTGTGAGAGCAGGGGCCTTGTCTGTCTTCATGACTGCATGTGAAGCACTTGGTATAAAGCCTAACACACAGGAACATTCAGTAAATGTCTGGTGATGAAAAAAGGAATGAACCACTGAATCCCACCATCGAGGACTGAGCTAAGGAGAGGAATATGAGAAGTGATCAGAAAGTCCAGTGATACGGTGTCATGAATGCCTAAGAAAGAATGGTTTAAGTGGAGGGGACAGACAACATTGTGATAACTGCTGCTGAGAAGTCGTAGCAGTGACAAAAGAGTTCATTGGAAGTAAAAAAGGAAAAGGTCATAGCAATGACTGAAAAAGTAAGGCTTGATGTTGTTGTTTGTCTGGTGCATAACAGGAAGTTCAGAGGGAGGTAGTCTAAGACAGGGGCAGCGGCTCAACAATGCCATCAGAGGCCCAGCTCCTTGTTCTCCCTCTGCCTTTTGCAGTGTGTTGGTTTTTCTTCTGTTACAAGATGACTGCTGCATCCCCAGGTATTGTGTCCACATCCAGAGCTGAAGAAGGGGGGTGGGTGGACAAAATAGTAAGGAGCAGGCCAGCCACATGTGTCTGTTTTTTCTCAGGAACACCAAAGCTATCCCAGAACAAGCTTTTACTTCCTGCTCTTTGATGAGATCTAGGTCATATGGTCACCTTTAGATCAACTTCTGAACACAAGTCTGAAGATCCCATCACTGTTTTAATCTATCAGATTCATTCTCTGTGGCTGAGGAAGGGCCTGTCCCTGAGACAAGGGATCTCCAATGGTGACTGAAAAAAAAAAAAGGATTCCATTGGAGGGAATAAGGCACAATGCGTGTTGGGTAGACAATGGTGTCTGTTACAGAAGTTACTTTTGGGGAAGAGGTGGGGAAGGGCTGGCTCTTTATTCTAAAAAGTCTCTTGTCGCCCTAGCCGGTTTGGCTCAGTGGATAGAGCATCACCTACAGACTGAAGGGTCCCAGGTTCGATTCCAGCCAAGTGCACATGCCTGGGTTGCTGGCTTGATCCCCAGTGGGGGGTATACAGGAGGCAACAAATCAATGATTCTCTCTCATCATTGATGTTTCTATCTGTCTATCCCTCTCCCTTCCTCTCTGAAATCAATAAAAATATATTTTTTAAAAAGACTCTTATCAATTTTCAGTATCAAAACAGTTGCACTGTTGGTTTCTCTTTCTCCCCATCAGCCCCCAAAGAGACCACACCAGAGGGGAGTACATTTTAAGCCAAAAAGCTGCAGGGGGCACACCTAACAGACCTCACAGGAACCTCACCAACGAGGGGGTATTTGCTAGGAAAAGAAACTTGTAAAGATGAGCACACTGCCAGCCCAGACTTCACGAGATCTCACAGCCAGATGGGGTGGCCAGTGCACCCCAACCCCAGAGAAGCCAAGTTTCAAAATAATATAAATTTAAGACCAGTTTTGTACATAAACCATTCAAGCTTTCTCCAGCACGAACGGATACAAAGCACAGTGAGATGGCACTTTTAGAGGCAGCCGCTCCAGACCAGGAAAGGATGATGAGTTTCATGTGGCACCATCAGTGGCCAAAACATAATTTCCTTTTCTCAGAAGTTACAGGACCAGCCGAGTAATTTGCGGGGCCTAGTGGGAAATGAGAATGTAGAATCTCCTGTTCAAAATGTATTGAGAGTTTCAAGACGGCAACAGGGGAGCACAGAGCCGAGCGTGGGGCCCTCTGCATGCGGGGCCCCGTACCACTGCGTTCGTCCCGTGCCCACAAAGTCAGCCCTGGACCCGAAGCTGTCCACGGAGCTGGAGAGTGAGAGTTCATTGGTCAGTTCAGGTGAAGTGGGGAGAAGGGGAGGAGAGGAGAACACAGGAGGGTGAGGCGAGGATGGGAGGCGAAGAATTGGAGATGGCAGCCAC
>NW_005871986.1:57685-79412 GCF_000147115.1 Myotis lucifugus
ATCAGAAGGCAGCGTCGTCAGATGCAAAACAAATCATGCCAAAGCCTGTCTGGAGGAGTCAGCGATTAAAACCCAAGTGCTAACTAAGAAGGACATCCGACTGAGGTCAGACGCCAGAGACAAGAGGCAGCAGCCATCGTCCCCCCCCCCCCCCCTGCCCCCCAGCACCCTCGGAGATGGAGGGGAGGGAAAAAAAGGAGAGCCAACCAGGTGGGGGTGGGGGGAGCCTTGTTGGGGCCGGGGACAGGCAGAGGGGCAGGACCCAAAAAGCCAAAAGGTTGGGGTCACAGGGATGGAACTTACCCTGATGGTTTCCAAGCGAAAGGTGTGGGGGAGGACAGCAAGACTAAAAAGGACGGGCTGCCAACTAAAAAAAAGGTCAGGGGGTGTCCCCCAAATTTCCTTGTCAACTGAATTCTGTGACATTTAAAGTCATTGAATGTGAATTTCCATTTGTATTCCTCCCCGGGGAGTTACTTCAAACACGGACTGCGGGAAGGAAGCCTGTCTGGGCACCCTCCTGCTTTGGAACAGGTTGGTTCCTGGCCAGCGCCCAGGGACACCATCTGTGGCCTCTGTGACCCAGGACCCACACGCCCCTCCGTGGCCTGGCCAAGGCCACGGGCAGACCTGCATCGGGGAAGACAGAAGGGCTCCCTCAGGTGAACTGCATCTGCACTGGAGTGATGGCGGCTGGGGGAGGCAGACAGGCCAGTCAGCCTCAAGTCGCCGACAGTCCACACATCTCCCTCCTACTTGGGAGCAGCAACCGTCTTAAAAGTGTGTCTGCAATGATTATGCCGACCGGAGACTGCCCACCTCACACCTGGGATCCAGAACAACGGCCACGCGTGGGAAAGTGCGCGCACGGCAGGGAGGAACACGGCAGTGAGGAATGGGGCCAGCTGTGGGGGCCCCCGTGCACCCCGATGGCTATTAGCAGACTAGAAGATCTACGTGCACTCCCGCCGGAAACAGGAAGTGGGCCCCTTTGGGTGTGTTCGACCAGAGGTCAGTCAACTGCGACCTGTGCTCTTTCTGCACAGCCCACGGGCTAAGAATGGCTGTTACATTTCCAAGCGGTTGAAAAATCAAAAGGAGACTCTTTCATGACATGTCCGAGTTACATGAGACTCAACTGTCAATGTCCACGAAATAAAGTTTTATCGGGAACATCGCCCACCCCTGTGTTCCTACCTGCAGCTGCCCTCACAGGGAGACGAGGGCTGCAATGGAGACGGCAGGGCCCACGAAGCCCAAACTGTTTCCTCTCGGGCCCTTCACAGAAAAGGTTTGCCCACCCCTGGTTTAGGCCTTCAGTTCGACAGTCAATGAGAATGGCCTGTGCCAGGCTCCGGGCTCACCCCTGGGCACCCTGAGGAGAGACGCGCTGCCTCTGTCCTTGTGAGGCCCAGGGGCTAGTTAAAGAGCACACAGGCTGAGCAGCTCGGGCTCTGCGTTCCCAGAGATGCCCCATCCATCCTGGGACCCCCGCTCTGTGTAGGGATCCCAGTTCGAGGCCATGTGGCCCCTGCAGAGGGTCCTAGTCACTCATGCTCCCAGTGAGGGCACCACACTGAGGGGGGCACCTGCCCACTGAGGCATGTGCAGGGGTGCCCTGGGGCTGGGTATGAGCTGGCTCTCACATCCAGCTGCCACCTGCACCAGCCTGTTCCGAGTGGCTCTTTGCAAACAGGTGTGGGGAGATCCGAGCACGATAGGTTGAAGTCCCTTAGGCCAAGTCTCCAACAGTCCATGGGACACCTGGCCTCTGTGTGTAGCTGTGTCCCCTGTTCCTTCGGTGGATTGTTTTATTGTTGCAATATTCCTGCTTTATTGTGGGCCCTGCGTGCAATCTGGTCTCTCCCTCTTACTCCTCTCCCAGCCCCGGGACAGGCAATGTCTCCTTCCCTGGCTGGACTCACCGTGTCTCTCCTGACATCACCTTTGGTCAGAGGCTTCTCCTAGGGGGGCAGGGGCAGAGCTGGCAACATGCAGCACCAAGCACGAAGCGGTAACAACAAAGGACTGAAGGATAAAAGAACGTTCAACTGCCAGTGGCCGGAGCGTCCCCCTGTTTGGTGCAGAAGCAGAGGACCCTCTGGCTCAGTGCGAGGGAGGAAGTCTAAACTTAAAGTTATACAGGCCCAGGGGTTCGGCTTCTTTCGATGTCCACCGCCCCCACGCTGCTGCGCTAAAGGGGTTGACGCGCTGAGCTCAAAGGTCATGGGCGGGGCTGACTTGGGTACTGAAGTGAGCCTTAAAGATAACTAATAAGTAAAAGAAACTCTGGCCCTGGCTGGTGTGGCCCAGGCGGTTGGGCGCTGTCCCGTGCTCCGAAGGGCTGCCGGTTAAATTCCCGGTCAGGCCACGTGCCCCAGTTGCGGGTTCGGGGCCCCGGTTGGGGTGCATGCAGGAGGCAGCCGATCCATGCTTCTTCCTCACATCGATGTTTCTCTCTGCCCCCCAATCTCACCGGATACCTTGCTGCCCATTTCATGGAGAACAGAGGACAGCCTCCTCCTCACACTGGACTTGTACCTGTGGGTTTCCTCTCAGTTACTAGGCACGTACTGCCCTGCTCCTTTTTAAGGCCAATCCCTACATCTGCGCCCTCGGCCTCATCAGCTCTCACCTCTCCAAGGCCATCTCTCCAAAAACTACTCCCCTCACCGGCAAACATGCGCTGCTATTTTCCACCCCAAAACAGCAACAACAAAACTACAAAAAGCAAAACAAAACTCCCTTGACCCCAAGCCCTTCTCGACCATCACCTCAATTCTGTTTCCCTTTACAACAATACTCTGGAGATCTCTGTACCTGCTCTCCTCACTTCCTCCTCTTCATTCTCTCTGGAACAGCAGGCCTCGCTCTTTTATTGCTCTTGTCAAGGTTAGCGATGACTTCCTGGCGCCTAATTCCAGTGGTGAAGTCTCCGTTCCCATCTTACTCAGCCCACTGGCAGCACCCGACACGCCTGTCACTTCTCTCCTGGGACAGTCTCCATGGTGCTGACCACTGTTCTCTCTGGACGCTCCTTCTCAGCCCTTTCCCGCTGGGTTCTCTCTATAGCACTGACCGCTGAAGGCTGGGGAGTCCATCTACACCCTCACTCTGTGTAGCTTCATCTAGTGTCGGGACTTTAAATGCCACCTACGTGTCATGACTCCCTGGTTTACACCTCCAGCCTAGATCTCTCCACTAAAGTGCAGACTCGTGTATCCCAGGGCCTACCTTCCACCCGCAGATACATAATGGGCATGTCAACGTCAGCACCTCCAAACTGGGCCCCTGCTGCCCCCCAGAAACACGCACACATGGATACCAAGTTCTTCCTCCTACTCACAGCAAAGGGAGACTTCCCTCTTCTCGGTCCTCGCACCAGAAGCTCCAGGTCATCCTTGACCCCCTCTTCTCTCCCACCACCTCCAAACCATCAGCAAATACCATCACGCCTACCTTCAAAATGTATCTACAATCTGACCCCAGGTCACGGCTTCTGGTGCCCCGACTCTGGTCCAAGCCACTCTCGCCTCCTGCCTCCACTCGTCTCCCTGCCTCTTCCCTTGCCTCCCTCTCCCCATCCATCATCCGTTTTCAACACAGCCAGCCAGCGTGATGCCATTAAAATGTAAAGCAGATGTCATTCATTTTAACATATATATTTCTTAATTGATTTCAGAGAGGAAGGAAGAGAGAGAGGAAGAGAGAGAGAGAGAGAAACATCAATGATGAGAAAGAATCATTGATCAGCTGCCTCCTGCATGCCCCCTACTGGGGATTGAGCCCACAACCCAAGCATGTGACCTTGACCAGAATCGAACCTGGGACCCTTCAGCCCATAGGCCGGTGCTCTATCCACTGAGCCAAACCGGCAGGACTCACTCTTCAGCTTGAAATGGCACCCAGAGCAAAAGCCAAGATCCTCCTGCAAGAGCGCTGGCCCTGGATACATCTCTGACATCACCCCCTCACTTCTCTGCAGCCACACTGCCTCCTTGCAGTTCTCCACACACAGCAAATGCAAGTTCACCTTTCTACTTGCTGTGGCTCCACCGGGTACCCCTCCTGCAGAAACCTCTGGGCCCTGCTCCTTCCATTTCTGCTCCAATGTCTCCTGAAAGAGACAGACACCCCTGGCACCCCTAAATGAAACAGAACAAACCCCTATCTTCACGTGCACCCCAACACTTTCTCTTCCCGATTCCACCTTCATCTTCCTGTAGCTCATAGGACCACCTGACGTATTATAGACATATCTGCTTAGCATGTGTCTCTCCTCCCAGAATGTATGCGGCATGAGGACAGAGGATTTGAGCCCATTTCAGGACTCAGTAATGGAATTTGTAATGGGAAAAGGAGCTCCCAATATAAACCAACTAATTGGCAACTGAGTTATACTTTGGACTCTTATGAGTTAGACTAGTGGTAGTCAGTCCTATATTTCCAGACTGAGCTTCTGGATCGTCAAGGCCAAGAAACAGACTCTGGACTATGTTCTCCCCCTGTTGGTGCTGTCATGCCTAGAGACCCAGACAGCCAGTCCTCCTCATCTTGTCTCGGATTCCCCAAGTCCTGGGTCCCTAATATTTAAAGACACTGGTGGCCAATTCTTTTTGCGACGCAGGTCACTGCTCCCTGATTGATCGAGTTCACCACCATTCATTCGTGTGCATTCTTTTTCTCCAAGCTGGCCACACAGGTACGCACCCACAAAGAAACGTGCTGAGCATACTCCACCCCCTCCTTTCCTGCCACACGGTAACCCGCACTCGGTTACAACAACCTGAGAAGCCAGACTAGGACCATTCCGACGACGGTGTCCAGTTGCAGTCAAACCATGTGCACCCTGACAAGCAAAGGGTTGCTCGATCGCGGGCCTCCCTCTTTGACTGCCATGGCTGTGACTTCCTTCTTTGATGTGAACCAATGTTTTCCTCATCCCCAGACAAGGATGTTCTTGGGGTAAGAATAGGAAGGAATTTCACACGGCAGGAATTTCCACGCGGAATGGTCTTGCCTGGAGCCCGGCCAGTGTGGCATTTGACACATGCCTGCGCAACCTGGAGTGACCTCGCAGGTGACCTTTCCCCTCCTCTGTGAAAGACTGCATTTCAGGTTTGGGAACGAGCCAACAGATCATGAGATTGGCAGGAAGCGACAGAGGCACCCGACCGGCCGGAAATGAGGCAGGGTCGTGGCCCGCCACCGAGAGGGATTCAACTGAGTAACTGGGTTGGAAGCGAAGGCAAGGGGTCTGGGATGCTGAGAGGGGTTGGCGAGGCTTTCATTATCTTGCCAGTGGTAAGGCACAGGTGACCCTGGGTGGGAGCGAGTCACCTGAAAATAAGGCGAATTCCTTTCACAGGGGGAAATCTTCGGTGAACGGATCATTAATTCTCTACCCCTTGCGGCAAGAAACTAAGAGCCGGTTGGGGACATTCCGTTTTGAGCAGGTAGCTGAGCTGTGTGAAAGAAGTAATCAACACCGGAATGCCAAATAGCAGGTCCACCCTGACTGGAACTGGGCCAAAGGCTGTGAGAATGGCCTGGGGCCACCGACTGGGAGGCGTGAAGGAGAGAGAAGTAAAGCAGCAGGTGCCCCTGATGCTAGGCTATGAGGGCTGGTTTTCCTTTACTTGTGCTGGACTGTGTTTTAATAGATGGAGGACTAGCCTGAGCTCAAAGTGCTTCGTAAACTGCAAGAGGCAAAAAAAAACAACCAAACAAATAAAAATCATTGTAAATTTAGTTGCACGTTTTTTTTCTGTCTCTTTCTTTCTCCTAAGCTCCAAGGGCTCTTCTCTTGCTGTAACTTGTTGCCTATCTCTTCTCCAGCTCACTTCTCCTACCTCTGTGACTGTCTAAATAAACCTTCTCTTCTAGTTCGAGTCTTGGCTCTGAATTCTTCTCTTAGCCAGAACTCCAGTACCCAGGTTGCTGAACTGAGGTCCTATCATCGGTAACAATTGGTGCCGTTTTTGCCACCAACGTAAGCATAAACCCCACTGATGCCAGGTGGCCACTGGGTGACAGATGGCCACGAATTCTCTGATCCTCCCAAAGGGACGTGGACTCTATGTCCCCTCCCCCTGACTCCAGGCTGCACGGGGGCTTGCTTCGACTGCAGCAGAAGTGACGCTGTGCCGGTTGTGGGCACAGGAAATGGGTGTCTGAGGCAGGGTCAGGGTGAGGTAGAAGGTGAGGAAGAAATTGGAAATGTTGGGACTCCAAAGAAAGACCTTTCCTAGGGTCTAGCAGGTGGCTTTCTGCCTGGAACACCTGGTGTTAGAGCCCTGCTGGTCATTTAAGAAGTCTGGCCACCTTGCTGGAGAGGCCTGGAGTCTGCATGCAGAAGTAGGTGCCCATGGAGTCTAGCCCAACAGCCATCCCTACCAAGGAGCCAGCTGCGTGAGCAATATTGTTTTGGACGCTCCAACCCAGCCCCACCACTAGCTGAATACCATCGTGTGATCCCAGTCAATGTCACCTAGAACGGGAGAGCCACCCTGCTGAGCCCTGGCCTGATCCCTGGCGTACACTATCACAACACACAGCAAAACAATTGCTGTTTAAGTCACCGAGCTTAGGGGAGTCTGTTACACAGCAATAGATAACCAGAACATTGTGTACACAGCGTCCTTCTTGTATGTGAAATTCTGTGCCACTTCACCTGCGAGTATTTGACACATGGCAGAGAAAATATATACAAATACACACGTTCATCACATGGGCTTGTGGACATGCGTGACATTTGGTGCTAGTTCCACAGAATCTGATTTCTCGAGTCGATTAAATGGCCCATGGATACGTTTCTACAGCCACATGCACAACCACTAAACACGGTACCCCCTGGGCGGTGGCGCCCACGGCCGGTGACCCAGCACCACGGGCAAGGTCGGGCTTGCTAAGGACGCGGGAGAGCTGGGAATTGTAATGATGGCGCTGGGAGGTGCAGCCCTCACACAAAGAGGGCTTTGTCTGCTCCGGAACACAGTTCGGCCATTTCCCGGGGTGAAATGTTCAGTGGGGGAGAGATTTGCAATGTGAAAAGGGGGGGTTGGTTTCCTCCTCTCCCCAACTAATTTCCACCGTCTCGGATCCCCAGGGAGCTTTTCAGGCAGCAGAATGAGGACACGTGCGGAAGCGCAGCCTCTTTTTCTGAATGTGCTTCTTATGTAAAGGCCGCGGGAGAGAACCTGCCCTCTGCTTTACACCTTAATTCTGCCTTTACAACCTGCCGAGTGCAAACGCAGGGAAAGACACCTTGAGAACTCTTTGGGTTTCATCTGTTTTCCATTTTCACCTCAGGCTCCAACACTGTTTTTGTTTTTTTTAAATCCTTATTCTCTACGTTAAGCATATTTTATTTATTTATTTTGTTAGGAATTTATAATTTAATTAAGAAGCTAGACACAATCTATCTATTCCCAAATAAATTAAATAATAAAGAATGCTAAATATGAATGAGCATAAATAGTTTGGAGAATAAGTTAAGCATATTTTAAAAACCATCCTCTGTTGAAATGGGAAATAAAAAAAAAAAGAAAATGATTTCGGTCCATTGAGACATACAAGACACTTCAGAATGATCTCATAATCTTCAGAATGCCGCAGTTCAGTCGGGTGGCCCAGAGCAGGGGCGTGAGGGGCATTTAAAGAGGCCCCTTCTGCCCGGCCAGCGTGGCTCAGTGGTTGAGCATTGACCCATGAACCAGGAGGCCACGGTTCGATTCCCGATCAGAGCACATGCCGGATTGTGGGCTCCATCCCCTCTGTGGGGCGTGCAGGAGGCAGCTGATTAATGATTCTCTCTCATCATTGATGTTTCTATCTCTCTCTCCGGCTCCCTTCTTCTCTGAAATCAATAAAAATATATTTAAAAATAAATAAATAAAGAGGCCCCTCTGAGGCTCGGTGCCCCTGCCCCAGGCCACAGTGCTTCTGGGGCCTGAGGGGGAGGGAGGGGGGAGCAAAGGCCTGCTCCAGAGTCTCTTTCAAAAGGTTTTCTGTTTCTTCCTGACTCCCTTCCACGCCCCCACTCCTGCCCTCAGGCGGAACTGGCCAGGTATTCAGGGCTGGGGGCCCACCCACAGTGTGACTATGGACTACCATGCAACACCTCACTGTCCTGACTTGTTCAGTCAATTCCTGATTGGGGACACAGCCAAAATAATAAAGAGGAACGACTGAATGAATGAATGAATGAATGATATGCTTGGGAACACGGTGCGTAGACCATGTTCAGTGCTGCCCTGCAGGCCGGTGGGTGCTGGGTGAGGGCCCTGCAGCGCTGACTGCCCCCCACTGGTTAAGTCCCATCTAGGCTGTGGTTCTTGCTTCCCTTCCTCACCTCAATTTCTCAGGCTCTGCTCCTTGCCTGGGGCCTGCGGTGACCACAGCGGCCGCCATCTAAATTAATGATGAGAGAAAGCAGCCGCTCCCTCCTCAAATCCCAAACCGAGTTAGGAGCGAGAGAACAATACTCATTTATCATTCTAGCGAGCCACAGCCAGCCTCGGCCCCGCCCAGGAAGGGGATGGAGACAACATCCCCCCCATCCCACCGAGAGCTGGAGGTACCAGCAGGTGGGAGGCAGGTTGGCGCAGGCGCAGGCGGGGCTGGGGCCGGCCTGGCAGGGGGGCCAGGGCTGTGGCAGGAGGCGTGACCGAGCCAGCCCCGATCCCTTTTTTAAAATGTATTTTTTTATTGATTTCAGAGAGGAAGAGAGAGAGATAGAAACCAATGATGAGAGAGAATCATGGATCGCTGTCTCCTGCACACCCCCTCCCGGGGATGGAGCCTGCAACTGGGACATGTGCCCTGACCTAGAATCAACCCCCTCCTGGTTCATAGGTCGACGCTCAACCACTGAGCCACACTGGCTGGGTGCAAGCCCTGTTCTCAGGGCACAGGTGGGACCCCGCCCCATCCCCAGCCCAGCCTCTGGGTACCAGCTATGAGCTCCCTGTGCTGTTGTTCTCCTCGGTGCCTTCCTTGTTCTCCCTCCCCGCCCCGCCCTCGGCTCCAGCGGCCCCTCTCCAGGTGCCTAAGGGGGGTGGGGGACAGAGATCCCCATGGACTGCAGCGAGGTGGGGGTCGGGGGAGGGGGCACCAGAGAGGCGCTGTCTTTGTTGTCCTCTCCCCACCCCCTCCCCTGGCTCCTCCTTTTTCCCTTCCCTTTCCCCCTCCCCCTCCTTTTCCCCCTCCCCTCTCCTTCCCCCTCCCCTCTCCTTCCTCTGCAGTCTCCCGCAGCCCGGACCGCCCCAGAAGGCTGGTGTCACCGCCTGCAGTCCCAGCTCCCGCTGATGTTTTCTCGCTCTGCAGTGAGAGGCAGCAGGAAAGACAGCTCACAGCCAGCCCTGGCGGCCATGGCCCAGGAGGCCTGTGCCCCCACCCCCCTCAGGCCCGCTCCTGGGGTTCCACAGCCAGCACTGCCCTGTGTGCTCAGTTCAGGCTGGCGCCCAGCCCCAGTAAACCAGACAGGCGTGGTGGTCCCCAGACACCAACCCCAGAGCCCCATGCTGGGGAGGAGAAAGGTCCCAAAGCAAAGATGCCTTCCCCTGTCTCCCGTGCCTCTGGGGGGCACACACTCCAGCAGGGCTCAGGCTGCTGGCTCAGCCCACAGTGGGGGTAGGAGTGTGGGTACCCGGGGCTGGGAGGGGGCCCCTCACACTAAGTCTGCAGATCCTGGGCCCAGGCCAGCCCGGAGCGGAGCGGAGCGGAGCCTTATCCAGACTCAATCCCGCACCCGAGTCTGACGCTTCCTCTGCGGGGTGGGCTGCGCTGCAGGGCACGAGACAATCATCGTGCTCAGAACTGTGGCAGAAAGCGCTGCCTTACAATCTTGTTAAGGTTTATTTTTAGAGCCTGCGTCTGCTGGCCTTATCACCAGAAACCAATTCTGGAGGGGTCTCTGCTCTGTGACCTTTAAGAACAGCCTCCCGGGGGAACAGGTCTTGCTGTGAGTGCTGCCAGCTCACCTGCCCAGACAGGGAGGCAGCCGGGCTTCCTGGGTGCACCCACAGTGCCAGGACAGAGGAGCTCCTTTCCAGGCGAGAAGGCACTGCCCCTCCCCAATTCCGAGCCTAGAAACCCTGCTCCCTCTTCTTCCCCCTCCCCTTGCCCCCCACCATGCCCAGTGGGCCCTGGGAAAGGCCAGACTGGACTCTGGGATGGTCTCGTAGTGACCCACCATCACAGGGCTTCCTACACACAGGCGCTGTCCCCGTGTTCTACAGTGACTCGCTTAATCCTCACCATAACCCCGTTCCCATCCCCATTTCACAGACTAAAAATGGAGGCACAGAGGGCTTAAGCAGTTTGTCCAAAGCCAATCTGTCCAGAGCTTTCTGATGGTTTTCCTCCTCATAAGAGAGCCCCGCCCCCTGCCTGGAGGCACCCCACTGAGTCCTCCTGGCTAAACAGCACTGTGGGGCAGTCCTGGTGGAGACCTAGGCCTGTACTGAGGACAGGGGGAGAGGCAGCAGGTGTGGGGAGGAGGGGAGGAGGGAGGAGGATGGAGGAGGCGGAGGCCGGAGCTGGGCTGCTGCAGAGGCAGTGACTGTGCATCTTCAGCTTGGAGCCGTGCCAGGAGCTGCCTCTCCTGCCAGGCTGCGGGCCCAGCTCCCTGCCTCTTGGACTGCCAACTCCTCTCCTGAGAGCCACCAGCCGCCTAGCATCTCCCTGTCCGTCAGACTCCAGAGTCACCGGTCCCAGCAGCCCCCACAGACCCAGTTCACCAGCTGTGCAGGGCAGTGGGGAGGCTGTGAGCGAATTCCTGAGACCCATCCCGAGCCTAGAAGTGGCTCTGAGGGAGGCAGGAAGACTAGAGCGAGGAGGCCCCCACCATGACGTGTGCCTACCTAGGGTGGGAGAGGCCTGGTCAGAGGATGTTGGGGGGTGGGGGCGTGCAGAGCGTCATGGGCAGGTCCTGCCACGGCTCTGGCGACTCCTGGCCACTGTCCTTTCTGTGGCTCAAGCACTGTGTCTGAAGCAAATATTTGCCCGCTCACTTCCCATGTGGCCAGGGGTTGGTCCGCACGGCAGGGACAGAGCAGGAGGGGAGAGCAGGAACCAGTGCGGGGCCAGGGAAAGCTGGAGGGCCGCTCCCTGCAGGACTTCCCGGCTCACCAAGAACCAGCTGCCTCCCTCTACAGGGGGCCAGGGTCGCCTGGGGGCACTGCTGGGGGCCTCGGAGCAGCAAAGGTGAACGCCAGGGCGGGACCAGCCACCATCGCTGACAGACACACGGAACGTGTGCCCATGCGCACCCACATCTACACAGCTGTGTACCTCCGGCCCGGCCCTCACTCACACTCACACTTTTTGACACACTTTATGCTCATATTGGTACATAAGCCCTGATACACACACACACACACACACAACGCAACCCAGTGAAGCACACCTTCATGAGACACACATCTGATGATGCCACTCACCAGCTGTGTGACCCTGGGCAAGTTACTTAACCTCTCTCGGCTTCAGTTTCCTCAACTGTGAAATGAGAACAATGGTAACAACCACCTCCCGGGCTCTTGTCAGAACTGAACGAGTCCGCCTGCCAAAGGCTGCGGCGGTGCGCACGCGGGGCCCTCCGAGGAGGGCAGGGCACTGGTGAGAGGCCCGAGGCCCAGGGGGCAGGCGACAGGTGGCTGATGAGGAGAGGAGGGCGGGGTGGGGAGAGATAAATGGTCTGGCAATGACTGCAGACCTGTGTCTCTGTGCTGTCAACTCGGATATTCTGGAGAGAAAATAAATAAGAGCATGGAACACAGTGTGCTCGGAACACAGGGACATTTTCTCGTTATTATATAATAATACAGAAGATGATGTCCTCCTCGGAGCAGCCCAGAGCACTTAGAGATGGCACAGTCAGAGCCCGGCTTGCACAGGCTCGGGTTAGAGATGGCACAGTCAGGGCCCAGGTTAGAGATGGCGCAGTCAGGGCCTGGGTTAGAGATGGCACGGTCAGGGCCCGGCTTGCACAGGCTCGGGTTAGAGATGGCACAGTCAGGGCCCAGGTTAGAGATGGCGCGGTCAGGGCCTGGGTTAGAGATGGCACAGTCAGGGCCTGGATTAGAGATGGCACAGTCAGAGCCTGGCTTGCACAGGCCTGGGTTAGAGATGGCACAGTCAGAGCCTGGCTTGCAAGGCCTGGGTTAGAGATGGCACAGTCAGAGCCTGGCTTGCACAGGCCTGGGTTAGAGATGGCACAGTCAGGGCCCAGGTTAGAGATGGCGCAGTCAGGACCTGGGTTAGAGATGGCACAGTCAGAGCCCAGCTTGCACAGGCCTGGGTTAGAGATGGCGCAGTCAGAGCCTGGCTTGCACAGGCCTGGGTTAGAGATGGTGCAGTCAGGGCCTGGCTTGCACCCCACCCATGCACGAATTCATGCACTGGGCCTCTAGTAAAAATATAAGAAATCCCTTAGGAGGTCTTCATTTTGAAATGAGTCAGTCTGGTTCTTCCTGAAAACTCTTTCTGCTTGGAATTATTCCTCTTTGAAACAAACTTGTTATTTGCACGAGAACTCAGGTCACAGTGACCTTATTTTGGGGCCAGAAAATAAGGTACCAAGATGAGTTCCGATTTCATAGCACTATTTGGGAGTTCCAGGACAGGCGTTCATAAAGCGCTGGGATGGTTCACCCTGTCACTGAGGTCTTCATGTCGTCCATTTCCACCTCAAAGCTTCGACATGTGCCCCGCAGTGCAAGGAGCTCTTAAGATCGCCAGCGTATGTTCCCGGTATCATAGCAACCCTGTGAGGGAGGTATGATCTCCCTGTTACAGATAAGGAAACTGAGACTTGGAGAGTCTAACTTGTCCAAGGAAATTCAACAAGAAATTAACACACACACACTCACACATACATACACAACCATTTTCTATGAAATGAAGTTTAGTTATTTCATCTTGGCTAGAAGATGTAAAACAAGTGTTTTCTTCTTGTTAAATCACCAACATAGGCCCAATCATTCTTCAGTAAAAACAAAAAACAAAATATGAAGTGCAAAATAAATTAATGGGAAAATGCAAATTCCAAAATTCAGAAACATTGCATTTTGTCTGTAAATCAGTTTTTGAAGCAAAATAGGAAAGAAAGTGAACTATGTATGAACACTCCGGGGAGAATGAACAAGACTGGGTTATAGGACTTTGAGCTGTTGATTCTCACTCTCTTCAGGTTGGCTCATCTCTCCTGGAAGCTGTTTCTGCCTCACGCACGAGCAAGGGCCCTCAGGCCTGAAGCAAATGTTTCTCTCCCACCCCCTGCCATCCCCACTCCCTTTTCGCCTGCCTGGCTCCTGTCAGCCAGAGAGGCCAAAGTCCCAACGTTAATTCCACTCGCGTTCACAACAGGGCGGCCTGCCCCAGGACCTACTGAGGAGCAGCTTTACTGTCTGGACTCGACTCCAGTTTCTTAGCTTAATTTCGGACAAAATGGAGGATTGGGGTACATCTGGGAGGGAAGTAGAACACTCTTTCTTTGTTGTTGTCACCTCACCTTCGCCTCTGCGGGCCCAGAAAACACTGACCCTACCCATTGCTCCAAAGGCTTTTGGAGAGGCCTTCAACTCTTGGAAGAGCCTTAGTCTAGAGTCCGATTAGTTCACGCCCCAGAGGAGTGTGAATTGAGCAGGCTCAGCTGGGCTCTGAGAGGAGAGGTGTCCATTGCCAGGCAAGGTTCCCTCTAACTAGAAATGGCCATCCCCTAAGACCTTCACAATATAGAAATCCTTCCCATTCTCAAAGCCCACCTCACACTCTTGACCTTGACCGCCTCAGCTGCCGCGTTGATCTGCCCTACAAGATGCATGTATTAGCGACCAGCATGCATCCCACTTGTTTGCATGAGCATCCTGGTTTCCCTCCTGGACAGTCAGGTCTCTGAAGATTGGAGCTGAATCTCATGCAGCCGTGGTCCCCCAACAGCACCTACCCTAGTACTCAGCACACAAAAAGTGTTCAATAACTAATTCAGTTTTGTAAATAATGGCTATTGTAGATATCTACTGTTTCCCTAGGTTTAATGGCTTTAAAAGCATCTGTCTGGAAATCTCCAAATACATGGAAATTAAACAAAACACTTAAAAAATCCATTATTTAGAGGGGAAGTCTCAAGGAAAATGAGAAAATATTTTGAACTGAATGGAAATGAAAACGTAACATTTCAAAGTGTATGGGTTGTACCTACAGCAGGGCTAAGAGGGAATCTTATAGGATTAAATGCTTATGCTAGAAAAGAAGAAAGGTATCAAATCAGCTTACACCTTAAGGAGCTAGAATAGGAAGAACACAATTAATCTAAAGCAAGCAGAAGGAAGGCAGCAACCAAATAAGAGCAGATATCAATGAAATTAATAACAGAAGGACAATAGGGAAAGCAAGGAACCCAAAAGAAGGTTCTTCGGAAAGATCTATAAAATTGATAAACATCTAATAAAAAGGAAAGAAGATACCCAGTGCCAATATCAGGAATGAAAGAAGGATATCACTCCAGGTGCAGCAGACATTAATGAGATAATAAGGGAATTATTATAATCTACACACACACACATCTGCCAATTTAGATAAAATGGACCAATTCCTTGAAAACCACAAACTACCAGTTCAATGATGATGAAATAGAAGATCTGAAAAGTCCTATACTAAGTAAAGACACTGAGTTCATAGTTAAAAACCCTGTGAAAAATAAATCTCCAGGCCCACATGGTCTCACTGGTGAATTCTAGCAGACATTTCAAGAGGAAATAAGAGCAAATAGAAGAGGAACACAATGGACTTAGCAAGGTGATCCCTTTGTAAGGTATATAATCGTCTAGTCATTATGTTGTACATCTAAAACTATTATAGTGTTACTAAAGGCCCGGTGCACTGATTCATGCACCGGTAGGGTCCCTCGGCCCGACCTGTGGGGATTGGGCTGAAACTGGCTCTCTGACATCACCTGAGGGCACAGGCTAGGCCAAGGGACCCCACTAGTGCACGATTGGGGCCAGGGAGGGACCCTGGAGGGCTCCAGGGTGTGTCTGGCCCATCTCGCCCAGTCCTGATCGGCTGGACCCCAGCAGCAAGCTAACCTACTGGTTGGAGCGTCTGCTCCCTAGTGGACAGTGTGCATCATAGCAACTGGTCGAAAGGTCGGTTGGAGGGACAATTAGCATATTAGGCTTTTATATATATAGATATGTCAACTGTAAACAAAAAATTACAAAACACACAAGAGAAATTCTCCCTAACTTATTTCATGAGGCTAGTGTTACCCTGATACCAAAACCACACAAAGGCAGTAGAAGAAAAATCCAGAAAAATCCAAATCAATATCCCTCAGAGGCCTGGCTGGTGTGGCTCAGTTGGTTGGAGTGTATATAGCCCTCATAAACCTACATGCAAAATCCTCAGCAAAATATTAGCGAATTAAATCAAGTGACATAGTCAAATAAAACTACACCGGGACTAACGTCCTTCAATGAGTAAAAGGAGCAATGACACTTTTCCATATTCTTACTGTGGTGAGGGTTACACAAATCTACACAAGTCATAGAACTGCATACACACACGCGTGCGTACACACACACACACACACACACACACCAGTCAATTTTACTCTAAGTTAATTCCTAAAATAAAGTTTAAAAAGCTGCGTTTTGTGTGTGTGTGTGTTAACTCTGTGATAATGGTCACTAGCATTTGTACTATCCTTTCAATACAAAGTCCTTTCAAATACATTTCCCAGAGCTTTCTCCACAACAATCATGCTGGGTATGGGTTACTGCTCTGTTTTTTTACAGGTGGGAAAACTGAGTCTTAAAGAGGTGGAATGTCCTCACACATATTAGTGAGCAGAGCCAAGCCACAGCCCACGGGGGTCCTGGCTAATTGAAGTGGCCAGGAAGAGTGGGTGATGTGCCAGGAACACGCTAATGAGAATTGTGCTAATGAAAATTGTTAGATATTTGTCTCTCTCTTCCCGTCTTTCAAGTCAACTACTATTTATCATATATCTGGAGGGGTATGTGTCCAAGCAATTCTTTGTATCCCCTCTTCATCAGAGAAGTGGATCTCGATGACCAAGGGCCATTTTTAGGGGACTTCGTTTTAAAATAGAGTAACAGCTCAAGACATGGCAGGAACTTTTGCCAAAACCCTGGAAGCCATCGGGAAACTGTGGACAAGCGAGGGGCCAGTGCGCTTCCCAGGGGTCACCAGCGCAGCCGGTACCCGACTGCAGTCACTCCTTGTTGGCTTCCGGGGGCTTGATTCTGGCTGTGACGTCCCGAGGCTGAGTCACTCCCTACCATCCCAGCCCCACGGGAATAGTCTGGCGTGGGGGATGAGTGAGCGTTGGAAGGCACAGAAGATGTAAAACTGAGTGCGAGACGACGTCGGAGGGGCCTCCACAAGCTGTGTGGCGGGCGGAGTACAGGCCGGCCACGTATCGTGTACTGACACTCGCAAACCATGGCAAAAGGCAAGAGATGATCCCTTCTATTCTTACCGGGAGCGCGAGGCATTGGGCCTGCTTTTCAGGGAAGCAACTGTGGGCTCCTGTGCCTGAAGCAACACAACCTACGGGTTGAAAGAGGCACAATCCCAGGACATACTTCAGGGAAGAGGACGAGGGAGCCCAGGTGCTTGTCCGGCAGCCTGAGCTGATCCCGGGAGCCCGGGTCCCTTCTTCCTTGAGGATCCAGAGGGTAGATTTTGAAATCATTTTTTTTTAAATATCCCTATATCCAGAAGGCTGCTTCTTGTGGGGACGGACAGCCCGGCCTAGTATTCCCCGGACGAAGCCAGCGCAAGGTCCCAGGATAACACCGAATGCAGCTCATGATGGAGAGGTGCTTTAGTTTAGCTTAAGCAGCAATTTCTCAAACGCTGTTTCATCTGGTTTCCCAGTTCCCTGGGGCAGGTTCTGTGATCCCCATTCTACAGGTGAGGAAGTTAAGGCTCAGAGAGATTAAGGAACTTGCTCCCCCCTCTCAACAATGACGAGGTGGAGCAGAGACCAAATTCAGGCCTGTGTCCTGCCCCTGCCCTATGTCACCTCTCCTTCCTGGAGGGCGGTTCTCACACTGCAGGGCCATCCCTAGGGATGGCGAAGTTGACAAATGCGAGATGAGAATGTCCTTTTGTTGTAATTCTGCGTTTAACAAGGAAAGGTATTAATGGGGGCCTCACTGCCGGCCGGAGGTATTTGTTTAAATGTTTCCCAAGTCCGCGTCCTCCTCCCTCGCTTCCTTCCACAAACACGCACGGAGGGACTGCTACGATGAGCTGATGCTCGGCTTGTGGGAGTTACAGGAATCACCGATACTCAGATCCTTCCCTCGAGGGCTCATGGTAGTATTTGCTCACGAACAGGCGTCTTACCAGTAGACCATCATGAAGGCCAGGGAACCCACCAGCAAGCTCCCTGTGAGCAGGGACGCATCCACCCTACTCACCACGGGATTCCCAGTGCCAGCCACGGACCTGGCACTCCACAAATATCTGTGAACTGCATGAGTAAATGAGAAATCCACCCTCACTGGGGGCCTCCGGGAAAGCCTTGAGGAAATAGCAGCATTTGCAGGGGCCTTGAGGAAGGGGTAGCTCATAGGCAGGTGGGTGTGGAACAGGAGAATGTGGGGACAGACAAAACAGCTGGGCTGTGAGCGAGGACGTCGGCTCAGCTGGAGTGTAGGGTACACGTGGGAGGGGAGCCAGGCTGGGCCCCCATCACGGAGGCCCCGGATGGCAGCTGATTGTTCAGTTGGCCACAGCAGGGGAGAGGCGGGCCAGAGCGGAGGGTTATGCGCTGATCTGGTGGTGACACTTGGTGTGGTCAGCGTGGAGAATGTAAGCAGGGCTGGCGTCGGGGGTGTTCAGGGCAGCAGCGAGCGCCCACACGTGAGGTGACAAGGGCCTGAGCTGGGCAGACGCTGAGAGCACGTCACCACCAGAATGTTAGGCCTCAGGAACCACGTGAATGTGGAGGCTGAAGAACAGCAAGACTGCAAAGCAGATACTGTTTCCCAGCTCAGAGCCAAGAAGGAAGAGGGGTAATCAGAGGAGTTGGCTAAGGGAGGGGAGGAAGCGATGGACGGTTGGAGCATCTTAAGTCGGAGCGCCCGGTGGGATGCCTGGTGAAAATGGCCAGCCAGCTGTCAGCATGCAGAGATCTGGGTGTGGCCTGAGGTCACTAATCACTGAGCCAGGATAGTCATGGAGCAGGGCTGGCCTCTGATAGCAGCCCGTGCAGCACGGGGGGGGGGGGGGGAGGGGGAACCTCAGAGCTCACGCCTCCTCTGCACAGAAGGGGACTGGGAGGCCTAGGGAGGTGGGGTGACTGACCTAAGGTCGCACAGCCAATGTGCCCTCCCTGCTTTTCAGAATTAACGTTCCGGCGAATGGAATATTAAAACTGAGCATCTCCCAACGTGCACCTCTCTGTGTGCAAAGCTGATTCGGGGACGGCGGTCGTGAAATAAAGAGAACGCTCTCTGGACGGACAGCTGTCAGAGGGGAGGGGGTGCAGGGCTGGATGAAAAAGGTGAAGGGATTAAGCAAAACAAAGCAGGAAGCAAACAAACCCACAGACACCGACAACAGTAGGGTGATTGCCAGAGGGAAAGGGGGTGGGGGGGTAGAGGAGGGTATAGGGGGGGTAAATGGTGATGGAAGGAGACTTGACTTGGGGGGGGGGACACACAAAACAACATACAGGTGATGTGTTATCGCACTGTACACCTGAAACCTACCTCATTTTATTAACCAATGTCACCCCAATTAATTTTAAAAAAAAGTCAGAAGGCTCTCTCTTGGTAAACGTAGCTGCCACCCAGAAGAGAGCAAGGCCCAAAGGAATCGGGGAGGGTGGGCGCGGCCGGGACATTGGTTTTGGTTTGCCTTTGTCTTCCAGGGTCTCGGCACACAGCGCCCCCAGAGGCTGCAGCTGAGGCCTGCATTCATCTCATCACCTCTCTCAGAAAATGTCTGCAGGCTCCTGGGAGACAGAGGGCGGCAAGAAAACCCAGCCTTGTCCCGCACCCCGAGTGCCTCCCTTCCTCACCTAAAGGACATCGGTCCAATTGCAAACCCCCGGACTTTTAAGAAAAGCAAACAAAACCCCAAGCACATGGCAAAGGTCAACTGGCCCGTGGAGAGAGTAAATCATTAACTCCCGTGAAAGTGAGTTTTGAGGATTTTGTTTTTTTACAGCGGTCAAAGGTGCAGCTAGGAAACATGCGCCCAGGGCAAATTCTAAGAGCGGCTCCCTCTCCCACCCATCACCCCACGTGCTCCCCTGAGGACCGTGACCCAGGTCCATGTGAGGCGTGTCCTATGTCAAGAGCAGAGGCCCCTCCCGGGCAGCTCCCGCTCCCTTGGTTCCTGCCAGCTCATTTGGCTGCGAAGCCAGCAGGAAGGCTGAGGCTTCCAGAGCCTGGGGCCTGGTCACCTGCTCTGTGAGAAATTCCTAGGACAGATGCCCAAAACCTGGCTCTGCTCACCTGCAGCCAGGTGACCGTACAGGTGGCTCCGCATGCTCAGGAGCAAAGTGGGTTTCTGATGCCCACTGACCTCGAAGGGTTGCTGAGGGGGTTAAATGAGATAAAGCGCAGCCTGGCTGGTCTGGCTCAGTGGTGAGTGTTGACCTATGAACCAGGAGGTAGGTCACGGTTCGATTCCCCATCAGGGCACCTGCCCGGATTGCGGGCTCGATCCCCAGTGTGGTGTGGGGTATGCAGAAGGCAGCCAATCAATGACTCGCTCTCATCAGTGATGTTTCTCGCTCTCTCTTCCTCTCTGAAATCAATCCAAATATATTTTAAAAAATGAGATCAAGCATCAAGCACTCCCAAAATGTGCCTGGCACATAGGGCACATCAGCGCATCTGACCACCTTTCCTTTCCTGGAGCCGCCGCCCCTCACCCCTGCCCCCCAATTCCCTTCTCACCCCCCACCACCAGGACACGCGGGTTGCTACTCTTCCCTCTCCTCTTCCTGCTGGCATCACCTAAGCCCACCAGCGCAGCTTCCTGCCCTTGCCCGGGTTCCCTTAGTCCTGCAGGGGAGGCGGCTGAGCTCGCTGCGGTGGGGCAGATGTGTGCGCAGGAGCCCGTGTCTGTGCGGACGTGGCCTTGATCCCCTCGTGCAATGAACACCCCCCCCCCCCCCCACAAAGACACATACGCACAAATGAGGGGGCGGCCCGCTCAGCCCTGACGCCCTGGGGAAAAAAGGGTCACCCTGCAGGTGCGGGCTCGGGTGGGGGCCGCTGTGGGCGGGTGCTGCCTGCTCCCTCAAGGGCCAGCGTGGGCGGAGGCCGCCTGGCGAGAACCCCGCGAGCGAGCGCGCAGGGACGCGGTGACTCTGCAGAGCGGCGGGCAGGTCCGCAGTGTCCCGGCCTGCTCTCGGGGCGGAATTTTCCTTGCGGCTGGAGCTCTGCGCACTCCCGGCTCGAGCAGGAGGAGCCGCGGGCGCCCCCTGCTGCCGCAAATGCGCACCCCAGATCCGTCCCTTTCCATCCCAGCCGGGCTGGCTGAGGACGTGACCCGGACCGCCCTGCGCTGTGGGGCGGGCACCCATTCCCCACCCTCTCTCTTGCTCCTCCTCATCCTTTCAAGGGCCCGTGTCCTGGTCACCAAGGGCACAAGTCAGTCATGGTAGCCCCTGGACAGAGTCAAGGGCAGAGAGCTTTCTGGATGCCTCACAGGACAAAGAACGCCTGGGAGGAGGTGGGAGAGGAGAGGGTGGCCCCACCCGGGGGCTGTGATGATGGAGAGAAGCTCAGGAGCCCAGAGCTCAGCTCCCTGGTCCCCTCCCGCGACTACCACGACCACGAAGTGTCCCAAACCATGCTTTCCACCACCGCAGGGCAGCCTGGCTTGCTCCCCGGTCTCAGGTCCGAAACCCCACAGTGGGGCACCCACTCGTGAACGCGCCAGGTGTCCGGTGCTCCACCAAATACCCTCATATCCCCTCTGTACCCTAAGAGGGCGGTGACTCTTTAAAAAATTGTTTGTATTGATTTCAGAGAAGAAGGAAGAGGGAGAGAGAGATAGAAATATCTATGATGAGAGAGAATCATCCATCAGCTGCCTCCTGTGCATCCCCCACTGGGGATCGAGCCCACAACCTGGGCACGTGCCCTGACTGGTTCATAGGTCAACGCTCAGCCACTGAGCCACGCCCGCCGGGCAGGGGTTGGGGTGGGGGGGACTTTTTACATGATCACCAAGAGCCTGCATTAGATGTTAAGGCGTTCTGCTCCTTTACAACGACCTGCGCGCTCACGGGAACACTCCTCACTTGGTCGTTGGTACTCAGTGTTCAGGAGTTAGGCCCTGGCGGGAGGTGCGCAGGTTACAAAGTCTGAGAACCGAATATTTAAGTGCACAAAGGAGAGTCACAAGGCCAAAAATAAAGCGGGTTGAATGGGAGGAAATGAATGGTCCAGACTCGGAGACAAAGAGAAGGCAACAGAGACCTTCTGCCAAGACCACCACCGTTTGTCCCCACGCTTGGCAGGAAGGGAGGGGCCGGGCCTGGAAGTCTTTCTGGCGTGCTTTGTTTACATGCAAGTGTGTGCGTGTGTGTGTGTGTGTGTGTGTGTGTGTGTGTTGCTCACACAGTGCACAGAGCGCTGGAGTTGGGTTCTGGCTGGGCAGGCGGTGTCAGCAATACCGGCCACAACAGGTGTGCTTGCGTCCTCACTGGTGGGGGCGAAGGCGG
>NW_005871986.1:79623-100519 GCF_000147115.1 Myotis lucifugus
GGAAGAGCCTGGCCTGAGTCAGAAGACCTGGGTTCAAGCTCCGGGCCCTGCCACGAAGCCAAATCATTCCTTCCTTCCCCCACTCATCCCTTCCACTAATGCTCACTGGGCGCTTGCTATGCACCCGGCATTGTTCTAGGTGCAGGAGACACAGCAGCGAACAAGACACCTCCCTGTCCACAGGGAGCTTACGTTCTAATAGGGGACTGGGCTCCCCGCCCGGGGAAGGGACCGGCGAGGGGCGCTGTCTGTGTTAGGCTGCCAGGGAGGAGCAGGCTTGGACATGTGGGCAGACAGGCACGAAGGCCCTGGCAGGAATGAGCATGGTGGCTGTGTTGGAATGAAGCGAAGGAGCGTGGTGGTAGGCAAGGGCAGAGAGGAGAGCAGGGGGCAGATCCTGGGGGCCTTGTCTTCTAAGAGGGATGGGAACTATTGGAAGGATTTGAGCAGGGAAGCACCATGGTTCAATGCGCATGTTGAAAACAGCACTCTGGCTCCTGTGTGGGGGGCACTTGGGTGGGAGGGGGTGGGGTGAGGGTGGGTGTGAGGAGACCAGTTAGGAAGCCGCTGTGGCCGTCCAGAAGGGACAGGAGGAAGGGGTGGCCTGGGGGTGGAGGCAGCCGAGGGCTGCGAGTCAGACTTACCCTATATTTAGAAAGCGGAGCCAAAAGGATTTGCTGGCGGATTGAAGGTGTTGGGTGATGAAAAGAGAGGGCTCAAGGGTAACGCCTGGGTTCTGGCTGAAGCGAGTGGAGGAATAATGACTCCAGTTACTGAGGCGAGGGGCACGCTGGAGAAGAGAAATCAAGAGTTCTGTTTGGGCCTGTGTGTGGCTCAGTGGTTGAGCATCAACCTATGAACCAGGAGGTCACGGTTCCATTCCCCATCAGGGCACATGCCCTGGTTGCGGACTAGATCCCCAGTAGGGGGCGTGCAGGAGGCAGCCAATTGATGATTCTCATCAATGATGTTTCTATCTCTCTCTCTTCCTCTTCCTTCCTCTCTGAAATCAGTAAATATATATTTTAAAAGGAGCTCTGTTTGGGACAGGATACATTTGAGCAAATTACTTTTCCCCTCTCTTTTGGCCTCTGCCTTCTCGTCTGTGAAGTGCGGGGCTGCCCACTTGGTCAGCAGAACCTCTTGGTGGTGATTAGGGTTATTTTCCCACGTTCCCATGTCTTCCAATATAGTTCGAATTCAGAGAAAATAAGTGGCGGGATTCTTTTAAGTTTTCTTTTCAGGAGAGAGAGAGAGAGAAGTGGGGAGAGAACAGCAAGTCCCCACCTCCCACAAGGGGTCCCGCCCACGCCGCCGTCCTGACAACCAGGAAGCAGGGTGGAGGGCGAGGGGCGAAAGTCCCAGCTCAGGGCACAGATGAGGAAGAAGAGCCAAAGTTCGAGTCAGATTGTGAGATTGCATTTCCTCCAGGTCTCGGGCTTGCACTGTAGAAGGTCAAGGGCTTCTGAAAGGAAAAACATCAGCGTTTCCCTTGCAAACCACCTCGGAGCCTGGGCTTTGCGGCCAGTCACTCACCCTGCCGGGACCCACTCTCCTCCAAGCTGCAGGCAAAGACCTCCACCTCCTCTGCAAGCTAGAAATTCCGCGATTCTGCTGCTTTTAAGGGAAGAAACAAACCAAATACATGGAAAAGTCCAAGGAGCTCGAGACCTGAATGGATCGTTTTTGAAGGAGTTTGGCAAACATTTTCATTCACGGTCCGATGTACTGGACACTTACAATGTGCCCGGGGTTGTAAATATACAACCCTGAAAATACAGACACAGTCTCTTTTTCAGAGAGCCTTCACTCTGGTGGGTGCAGGACAGACAGACAGACAGACAGCTAGATACTGTCCAGAGGGTGCTATGGAGAGAAATCGAGCAGAAAAGAGTGTAGCCCATGTCAAGACCGGTTGAGATAAAATGTACTATTTTACATAAAGCCATGAGGGAAGGCCTCCAGACACAGGGAGCCATAAGCACAGAAGTCCCGAGTCATGCCTGGCTTGTTCTAGGAAGAGTGAGGAAGCAGTATGGGTGAGGATGAGTGTGAGGGACAGGATACTGGTTCAGAGGTGGGGCTGGGGGTCATTTAGGGCTCTGGCTTTAGCATGAGCGGGATGGGCAATGGTTGGAGGATTGTGAGCAGAGGGCTACATGACTCGAACAACTGAAAGAGGCCCCGGATACTGAGTGGTCCACGGAGACAAGGGAGTCCCTGGGATACCAGATACCGTGTTGTGATGCCTGAAGCTCTAACGCTATCAGGCCTATTTGTTCCAGCAAATGCTTAAACCACAACCGCTGGCCTTGGTGAGAAGCCCGCACCGTCCCCGCTGGAAGCTTCATCTGCTCATCCATGTAGGGTGGTGATTACTGGGGATGCCGGGGATAAAAGGCATAATCTCTACCCAGTCTGCGGACAAAGAACTTGAGGTCTCGCCAAGTTGAGTAATAGCCAAGGCTATGGGCTAGGACGTGGCAGAGCTGAGTTCCAGCCCAGGGCTGTCTGACTCTAGACAAGGCAACCAACATTCGCAATGCGGACTGATCTTCAGACGAGGGAAAGCCTTTTGAGAAACGAAGAGTCTGCGCAAGATCACAAATCTGTGAGTGGCAGAGCTGGTCCCAAACGGATGCCAGGGGACTCTGTCCATGTGTCAGAGTGACAAAGGAAGCCTACAAAGGGAGATAGAGAGAGAGAGAGAGAGAGAGAGAGAGAGAGAGAGAGAAAAGGAGGAGGTGGAAGAGAATTAAAAGCAGTCAGAGAGAAAAGCAGACACCCTACAAAGAAACAACAGTCTCATGACTGACTAGCAGGCAGCAAAAAATGGAAGCCAGAGTCGTACATCAAATAGGGGACCAGGCTCACCTATGTCAGGGAGGGAGGGGGCTAGGGAAGGAGGCACACCTGGGAGAATTCTGAAGTTCTGGCTGGTAATGGGCCATTTTCCCACCCAGACAGTGAGCATGGTGTCCCTGTGATTCTTTAAACAGCTCAGACTCTCTCAGTAAACAAAAGTATGAAGAGCGGAGGAAGTGGAGACACGTACAATAACTCGGGAAACTGGATCGTGGAGAGAAGAGAGGGGCAGGGGGCTGCAGGAGGACGGGCGATGCCAGGAAACAAAGGGAGGTGGCCCTGCGAAGCTCGCCGGCGTTGGTCCAGCGCAGGCGGAGAACTCCGCACGAGGAGGGATGCCTCCCCACGTCAGCAAGAGGGACAAGGGAAGAGATGGGCGCACGGGGTTCGTACTGGAATGCTGTGCCTGCTTTCCTGGTGGCGGTTTTATACATGGGGCGGGGGCAGGTACCAGGACTGGCAGCGATGGACGGACAGCGTGCGGGACAGGTGTCTACAATACCAAACATTGATTCGACAAAGCACCATTATTCCGTGGGTACTCCTCACCAGTGAGGAGGTGTGGCTTCTCCCCCCGAGGCCTGCGTTAGTGTCACCAGAACAGAGCACACAGACTGCGTGGCCTAAACAACACACGCGATTTCCTCCCGGCTCTGGAGGCTGGAAGCCAGGGTCAAGGTGCCAGCAGGGATGGTTGCCCCTGAGGCCTCGCCCCGTGGGCTGGCAGATGGCCTGGTGTCTTTGCACGCCTGCCCAGGACCTCTCTTCCTGAACTTCTAGGGACACCAGTCCTATCGGGTTAGGGCGCCACCCTCCAGGCTCCTTTCTACTCAATCACCTCTTTAAAGAGCCTGTCTCCAAATACAGTCACATTCTGGGGTGTTGGGGGCTAGAGCTTCAACATATGAATTCTGGGGGACACCATTCAAGCCATAACACAGTCCACAGAGAAATCCGGGTTTAGGAAGCTGGACGACTTGCCCAGGACAGGCAGTTACAGAGTCAGAGCTGGATGTGGAATCGAGCAGGTCAGTTCCTGCGGCTGAACACGAAGCATTTCACCAGGAAACAGCCCTGCACCCAGATCGGAGATGCACAGAAAAGGCCTTTTGGAGAATTAAAAACAAAACAAACAAAACAAAAAGCTGACCAGAATAAAGGAGTCATATTATCAGACCTTTCAGAACTATGAGCAGAATATTCCAGAATCCCCACGATGGACTATACTTGCACAGGCTCCCTTTGTAAATCTGAGCTTTAAGCAGAAAGACTGTGAATTTTAGCCAAAATGGCCGGAAAGGTAAACAATTCTGCATCAGCTGAATCCTCTATCCCTGGCTCCCTTTCTGGAGAACCAGGGCCGAGGAGGGTGACGCCTGCTGGCCGAAAAGGCGCTGGGTGGGAACCCGGCTCCTTTCATGTGTGGTCCCCGCCTGCCCTCTGCTGGCCAGCAGTCGGAACTCTCCGGAATCTGCCCACAGCCCTCCTTCCTCCAGAAACCAGATCCGCAGGGAAAGGTGGGAAGAAAGGTGGGAAGAATCTACCGGAAGCAGCCAGGCCCACCCTCTCCAAACACCCGCACACACTTGAATCAGTGGTACAGGCGACTTACACCTTTTGCGTTCTGTGAGACTGCAGAGCTGTTTCGAAACTTGCTTCAGCTGTTTTCATCATTAACATTTTAAAAACTTGCTATATCTGTCTGCTACCTTCTCAAAAATGTTTCCCAAGATCTAAGAATAGGAGAATTTGAATGCAAGTCTGGATGATTTAGCAAAACACTGGTCTGCTCGTCGGTTCGTGTTGTCAAAATTATTAACTTATGCTTCGAAAGATCTCCCTCCATCATTCTAAAACCATGGTTTCCCATGTGATGGCCCAGAGACCCCACCATTTGGTTACAGTATTTTTATAAAAATAATTGTTTTCCTTTTCAAATGTGACTTTCCTTTTTAAAAAGGCAGCAGCAGTTCATGCTTATAGGAATGTCACTGTTATATATTTGGGGAAAATATTCTAAGTGATAAAGGGTTCCCTTGACCTGAGAAGCAGCACATAAATGCAGGAGAAACCCCTGGCCTCACCAAGAACTAGAACTCCCAGCCGACGTGCTGCACAGGGTGTGTGGCCTCGGGATCTCAGTGAGATTCAAAATGTGGGGCTGGAGAGCCCTCCGTGCCCGACGCCAGGGCGAGCCCCGCACCCTCTATGCAGATGCTAGAAAAGGAACTTAAAATGCAAATCGCATCACGATGCCAGGAGAGGCCAAATGCCTCGCCTTCGACTTTACAACAAAACACAAATTCCTTACCGGCGTCCCCAGGCCAGGGGATCCGACCCTGCGGCCTTTCCACGCCTGCACTCGCTCCCTCTCCTTCCCCGTCAGTGTCTGCATCTTTATCCTTCTGGCTCTCTCTGTGGCTCTATTTCAGTTTTGTTTATTTCCTCTGGGGCACTCGCTCTAATTTATAATAACTTGTTTATTGATCTCACTGTTCATGTCCTGTCTCCACCACTAGGCATCACCCATCGGGTGAGCCTGGTCCATCTTGCTCTTTGCCGCATTCCCCACGCCTAAGGAGCATATATGTATCACTGAATGAGGGAGTGAATGACGAGAGCAAAGGAAGGTGCTGAGCGGTGAGCAGCACCCGAGCCATTCCATGCAGATCACCGTACCAGGTTCCTTCATCAACACAAGGCAGTCCCATCCCTGACCCACGGCGTGGGACGCAAGGAGAGGCCAGTGGCTGGGATCAAGGAGGCAGACAGACCTGCCCTTTCACCTCTGACACCTGTCATCGAAACCTCTCTTTCTCTGCCGGGTGACCACCAGCGAGACAGACGGAACCACAGGAGAGCTGGCGGGAAACACGCGCAGGCCAATGCAACAGACGCAATCATTTAATCAGCGGTCAGGTACTCATCCGGGATGCGAACGCCGGCCATAAACCAACAGCAGCACGGAGTGCTGATCCGATGCCTTCTCCTCGAAGGGCACCGCACAGCGCGGGCTCTGGGCCCCGCCCTCAGGGAGGCGCAGTCACAGTCCCATTTCCCAAATGGAAACAATGAACCCGTGGTCGGCGGGCTGGGGGACCGGGGCTGGGCAGCAGGCTGATGCCTGGCTTCCAGGGGCTCTGTCTCCATCCTCCCCGTCGGACCATCCGCAGCTGAGCAAGGGAAACAGACTCAGAACTGTCATCAGTTTGCAACGTGTGGCTGGATGAGAGCTGTCCCCGAGAGAGGTAGCTAGCGATGGCGAGGGCCAGGGCTTGCGTGGCCCAGGGAGGCCTGGTCAGGCCTCTGAGGTGCTACTGGTCGGCATGATTCCCTTTGCCACCCGGTGCTGTTCTCCTGAGCAGGAACCTGGCACCTGCCTGCACCCACCCACAGAGCTGGAGCCGGAGCAGAAGGTCAGGAGCCCGCAGGAGGACCCGGGGTCCTTCAGGAAGAGGGCCAGCTTCTGGGCCACGGCGTCCAGCTCGGTGGAGGCGGCGTGCTGGAGGAGGTTGCCGCTGCGCACGAAGAAGTGCTTCAGGAAGCGCTGGCGTACGCACTTGTGCAGCTTCCTCGCCAGGCGCAGGAGCCCTTTGCTGAAGACCCGCCAGTCCTTGGCGTGGGGATACTTCTCGCAAGTCCAGAAGAGCACTGTCTGCGGAGGGAGGAGGGGGTCAGACGCGTGGGCCCCTGAGGAGGGCATCCTCGGGGACCCTGAGCTCACGTGACCCTGGGGCCAGCTGGTTCTGCCCCGAATTGCGGATCCCCCAACCTCAGCGGGTTCCCAGCCTTGCCCGTCTCCGACGCCTCTCCGTTCACGCCTTCGCTCCCCACTAACACGTCCAGTGATCACAGCTCTCCCCGCCCCTCTGCCTCTGCCTTGCAGGGAAAGCAGAAACCCTCGGGCCCAGACTTCAGCATCCTCCTCGCTGCCCCTCTGCTCCTCCCAGCTGGCCGAATCCCTCTCCTTCCGGAAACTGTGACGGATCTCCCGCTTCCTCGCTGGCTTTTAAACAGATCTCCTGCTCCCACCAATCCCACCTCTCCTCCTGCCCTAACTCTCCCCTGCAGATCCAGGTTGCTCCAATCGTCCCGTCTTTGTCTTCATTTCCTCTGCACCATTCCCTGCCTCAGTCCCTCCGGCTGGACTCTCCCACCATCAGTCCCCACAAGCTGCTCTCCTCCAGGCCCGGAGACCTGCACACGGCTGAACCCCGCAGGCCCCTTCCAGCCCGCGCTTCACCCGACCAGCCGGCAGATTCTCTCCTCCACACCCTCCTCTGGGGTTATTCCTCACGTGGCTTCCAGGCCACCACACCCTCGGGTTTCTCCCAGCACCACAGCTACTCCTCCGCAGGCTTCTCCTCCCTAAGCATGGCGTTCCCCAGCTCCAGGCCCTCCTACTCGATCTTCCTTCCACCACAGTGGCTTTCATTTCCACGAGACACAGGTGACTCCCAATTCTCTCTCCAGCCCAGACTGCTCCACTGACTTCTTTACCTGGTATTTCTTGAAAATCTGAAAGTCATCTTTCAACATGTCCCAGCTGAGCTCACGGCCTTCCCCCTACCTGGTCTGCCTCCAGAGCTGCTCATTCAGCCAGTCATGCAAGTCACTGACCTGGGGTCACCCCCGCCCTCGCCAACCCCAGGCAAGTCCTGCCGATCCCGCTGCCGACGTAGGTCTCAAATCCACCCACGTATCTCGTCTGCGGTGCGGCCGTCCTCTTCACCACATCGCGCCCAGACCTGCGCAACAGCCTTCCCACCTGTCGCCAGGCACACGGAAGCCAACGTGGTCTTTTTGAAATATGAGGACCTCCAAGTCTTCCCATTGCTTCAGCTAAAAACATAAACCTTTACATGGTCTGGCTCACAAGGTTTGGTCCAAGCTGCCTTTCCAGCCTCGTCTGGCCCTGCATGCTCTGGGGCTTCTCCTTGTAGCCACACTGCCCTCAGTTCTTTTTTTAAAATATATTTGTATTGATTTCAGAGAGGGGAGGAGAGGGAGAGAGAGAGAAACATCAATGATGAGAGAGAATCATTGATTGGCTGCCTCGTGCACACTCCCCACTGGGAATCGAACCCTGACTTCCTGGTTCCTAGGAGGATGCTCAACCACTGAGCCACACTGTCGGGCAACACTGGCCTCATTTCATGCTCTCTTCTCCCTCAGGGCCTTTCACACCCTACTTTCTACTTCAGCTTGGAGCACACCTACCTGCCCTCCCTTTTCCCAGGAAACTCATTCATCACAACAAATTGCCCTTTGACACCCATTAAACGCCCTCTTTGTCACTTATTTCTCATAAGCAGCAGTGAACCCAGTAGCCCTCATGTTCCTACGTGCCATGGGGTCCCTACTGGGCGGTGACCTCCCTGAGACAGAGGACTATACCTGCTTTTAGTCACTGTTGTGTCACCAGCCCCCCGCAGGGGGCCTGGCCCGCACGGGAGGCACGCAGGAAATGCTGACGGAGGGAAATAGTGAATTCACTAATGTGATGGTTTGGATGTTGGGTATGTTTAAAAATTCAGTCTAGACTAAAAAGTAAAAGAACAGTTTTACGGTCACGGCAAGATACTGACTACATTTTGACTTAGATTAAATTGTTTGACGCAAACGAGTTGGAGGTCATTTCATGCTGGTCAAGATAACCTGGATACGAAAGACAGGGGCTCATTCCTCTCCTGTCGTTAACCTTTCATCTCCCCAGGCAAACCGAGGCGAGTGAGCCCATGATACTTGAGGCCCCGTGCCTCTGAGTGGGTGCCAGTGAAAGGTAAGCTCTTGCTTCACGCTTTGGGGGAGAGCCTGTTGGGGGCGGAGGGGCGGACCCTTTGGGGGAGGGCCAGGCTTCCGGTGAGGTGAGCGTGATGGGCTCTTTTGCACAATCTCTTCCACGTTTCCCAGCCGGACGCCCTGCAATGGTCCTGCACGCTCGAGCCCTCCTCGGGGACAACCCACACCGCCACCAGCCGCGGCCATCGCACTGCCCGCTGACCAAGGGGGCAGACTGGGGGAAAAGGCAGCTGCTCCTCTCATCCCACCCTTCCAACACCTGACTCCCTTTTAAACGCCCCTTCCTGAGCACACGCAGTGTTGCTGTGCTCTGTGGGTGGGAAGGGAGGAACGAAGCGGAAACCCTTGAAGGAGTTGCCCTAAGACTCTAGATCAGCGGTTCTCAACCTGTGGGTCGCCAACCTGGGGGTCGAACGACCCTTTCACAGGGGTCGCCTAAGACCATCGGAAAACACATATAATTACAGATTGTTTTTGTGATTAATCACTATGCTTTAATTACGTTCAATTTGTAACAATGAAAATACATCCTGCATATCAGATATTTACATGATGATTCATAACAGTAGCAAAATTACAGTTATGAAGTAGCAACGAAAATAATTTTATGGTTGGGGGTCACCACAACATGAGGAACTGTATTCAAGGGTCGCGGCATTAGGAAGGTTGAGAACCACAGTGATTAATCACAAAAACAATATGTAATTATATATGTGTTTTCAGATGGTCTTAGGCGACCCCTGTGAAAGGGTCGCTTGATCCCCAAAGGGGTCGCGACCCACAGGTTGAGAACCGCTGCTCTAGATGACTAGAAGCTGCTGGGATGAAAGTGATCCGTAGGTGGGATGCAGTTTTGAGAGAAGTCACGGCGCCCTCGTCAATCTTGCCTTAACTATTCATGCCACTTAAAGTGTCTCTATCCATCTTAATTGTGGAGCAATGCCATTGGGGTCAAGATGATGAGGTTTTGCTCTGAGACAGACTGGAGTTTGCTTCTCAGCTCTACCTCTTCCCAGTGGAGAAAGACAAGCAAGAGAGAAGGTCAGGCCAGACAGAGTGCGCCCCTCCCCCAGCACAGGTGTGTGCTTTCAGGGCATGTGCCTGAGAACATGTTAAGAATGTAGACACTCGAGAGAAAGGTCCCAGACATGAAGAGACTCTCGGCCAGACCGAGGAGGACAGATCATCAGAAGAGATAAGAAGGCGGAGCAAAGGCCAGTGGTTTTGGGAGAGGGTGTGGGGAAGCCGAACAAGATGTGGAATCACTCATGCACTCTGCCAACCAATATCTACCAAGCAACTACTGGGTGCACAGCACTGGGCGAGACAGGGGCTCAGGAGTGAATAAGACCAACATGGTATCGTTGTCCATTGAGGGAGAGGAGGCACGGGTAGGAGCGTGCAAGGAAGACACCACATAGACCTGTGCTCCCGGGTAGGGCTCGGGGAGAAGCCTGAGCTCCCAATGGAACTAGCTGGGCTGGGGCTGTGCTGCCCGTCAGAGTCCCACACCTCCCGGCCCAAGCGAGCTGCACACGGTGCGACCTGGGCGTCCAGTTCTCCGTGTGCGGTAGGAAATTTGGGAAAGAGGAGCGGAAGAGGGTAATCAAAGGCCACTCTCCAGGAGGGGCGCCCTGGTTCCCGGAGCAGCATTCTTCCTCTCCCTGGTGCTCCCTGCATCACGTGATTCCACCTGCAGCGCTGCCTGATCAACGCCCGTCTCCCCTGCCCGCCCGGGAGCCGAGAGCAGCATATGTCTGTGTTTGCTCCCCAGGTACCTCCAGGTGCGGCAGGTGTCTGGCTTGTAGTCATCTCAACGCACATTTGCTGAGTGAGTGAGTGAGTGAAGGTGGGCGTGAAGGTGCAATGTTGGGTTTGGGGGGAGGGGAGGCAGGTGCTGGCAGGGTGACGGGAAACCCATGCCCGATGCTGGAACCCGGAAGTTCCGGTCCTGGTCTAACCTGATCACTCCCTGGTTTTCTCCTCTGCGCGGAGCGTGTGTGTGCGTGAGTGGCTGCACCTGGTCTGAGTGGGGACTGAGTCAGGACACGAGGAAAACGGGGCTTTATCTGAGGTCTGAGCAGCTCGCACGATTTCCCCAGACGGAAGACCTCTCGCGTGCAGAGGCCACGTGTTGCAATTCAGTCCTCACGCTCAGCGGGGTTTCTGGCGCACAGTGGGCACTTGTGGTGGTTTGTTGAGTGAAATAAAAGGAGGAGAGAGAGATAGAGACAGAGGGAAAAAAGGAAAGGCACAAAGAAAGAAAATGGAAGGAGGGGGAGGGGGAAAGGGAGGGAGAGGCGGAGGAAATGGTACCCTGGCCAGGGGAGTTGTGGGCACACTTACAGCTGGTTTCTCTCTCTCCATGAGTGGTCCTTTGTGATATGGCAAGTGGGGACACTGGACGCCCATCTGAATGCATCACATGCATCACACACACACACACACACACACACACACACACACAGGCCCGGTCCGTGTGGCCAGGCCAGGCCCGACCAGACGCCGAGGAGACCCACCCCGGTCGCCCCGGCCGCACACTCACCTGCAGGTGGTGGGACGTGATCACAGGCCTCCGCCCTGGACACCAGACGTCCTCCTTCATCTGCCGCAGGGCCTGGAAGCACCGCCGGCGGCAGCCCCCGTCCTCGTCCAGGTGCTCCAGCAGCACCCGCTCGGCCTGCAGGAAGCTCAGCTGCCAGTGATAATGCCAACGGGCCAACAGGGAGAACCCAAAGGACTGGAGGAAGAGGAGAACGCGGAACGTGAGAAGGAGGACGCTGGCCGGAGGAGAAAGCCATCCCCGCAGCATCCACTGGTCTGGGGGCCAGCCCCGGGGCAGGCGAGCACCCTCGTGGACACAGCCTCGGGGCCCGCCCCTCGCACGTGGGCAGTTAATGGCAGAGGCTGCGTTCCTTCCTCTGGGAGGGGTTCTCCGACGGGAACCTGCACCAGAATCACCTGGCGGCTTGTTAAAACCCGGAGGGCGGGGCCTGCTCCCCCAGCCTCGTTCCGGAGATCAGAGGGGGCGCGGGAACCTGCATGTCTAGCAGGTCCTCAGGTGCCGCTCCCTGGCGTGGGGTCCCCACCGGAGAACCGCGGGTCTGGGGAACCTGTTTTCTTTGGGAAGCTGGCTGGCAGGCCGCGATGCCGCGGTTGGCGGCTGTGAGGGCTGGGGGCCTGCTCACCAGTACCTTGACGCACTTCGCCCTGTCGGAGGAGGGCCAGCGCGACAGACACCGAGGCCACGGGGCTCTCTTGGACCAGGCGGTGGGGATCTCCACTTCCGGGGCCAGCTCGATCTCCACCTGCCCTACGGATGTTTCCATGGCAACATGGACTGTGATGCCGGTGGTGAGCACGCTGACCTTTCCTGGTGGGAAATGACGGACGGGCTCAGTAAAAGCATTCACAGAGGGAGTCTGGGAGCAGCGACTCTGACCAGCGCCCGCAGGCGGCCGGGCCATTTCCACGGTGTCAATAGCCCACCCAGGGGGGCACGGTTTATAGCAAAACTAGACAATGAGCCGAGTAAATATCGACAGAAGCCTTGCTAGGAAAATCGCATGGTTGGTGGGTTTTTCTTGTATCTTTCTCCTCCCTCCCCCAAGGCTTTTCTTTGAAATTAATGGATTCTTTTCAGGAGGCTCAACTGAAAGAGACGCTGAATACAAACAAAAGGTAGAGCATTTGCTGCTGTAAGATGAAATCTGACCATTCTTCCACATCCCCTTCATTCCACGCAGCCACCGACCTTGTCTGAGACAGCCTCGCCCCTTGCTAATTCATCGGCCTGTGGTGGCGTTCGGTTTAACCGTCTCTTGTCCAAGTCACAGGCTCCTGGGGGTATCTGTTCTCACCAGCATCACGCCAGCCCCGCCCCCGGCTGCATTACCATCCTAAGGCCTCGCAATTATAACCTGCTGCCCAGTCACTGGCTTCAAGAGTTCAGTGAGCCGCCCAGTGGGTGTGGCTCAGGGGTTGAGCATCAACTTCTGAACCTGGAGGTCACGGTTCGATTCCCAGTCAGGGCACATGCTCGGGTTGCCGGCTCGATCCCCAGCGTGGGCGGGTGTGCAGGAGGCAGCCGATCAATGATTCTCTCATCATTGATGTTTCTTTCTCTCTCTCTCTCAAATCAATAAAAATATTTTTTTTTTTAAAAAAGAGAGAGTCCAAGAGCAGAGGAAGCCCACACGCCGTCACTTCCCACCAGACGGAGAGAGGGAGAGAGGGAAACGCACTTGGTCAAGTTTCCCAGCTCAGAGGCTAGAATCCATTTCTGATCTGTCCCCACTTATTTTAAAGGATGCAGGTTGTTGTTTTTAATATATTTTTATTGATTTCAGAGAGGGAGAGAGAGAAACAGAAACATCAGTGATGAAAGAGAACCACTGACTGGCTGCCTCTGCACGCTCCACACTGGGGATCCAGCCCACAACCCGGGCATGTGCCCTGACCGGGAATCGAACCCTGACCTCCTGGTCCACAGGTTGCCGCTCAGCCACTGAGCCACGCCGGCTGGATGCAGGCTTTTTGTCTGGCTTCATGAGAGAAAGACGAGCCCCTGGGTGGGGCGCTGGTACTTGGCTCTTGGCCCGGAGAAGGGAACAGAAGCTCCCTCGCTGCCTGTGTCGGCTGCTCCACAGGGAACATTCTTTCCCTGCTGGGGTGGGAGGAGGAGCCTATTGTCTCCTCTCAGAGCCACCCAGACACAAACACGAGGAAGCCTACCACTTCAGCATGATTTACTGACAGCTAATCCTCAACCCGCCGGGTGTGACTCTCTCATACCCACTCTCCCTGCGGACAGCGTGGCAAAGCGAGCAGGCCAGCGACTGCCAGACCCGCCTGCCTGGCCCGCGCCCAGCTCTGCTCACCCACGTGGTACTTAATCTCTCTACATCTCATTTTTTATCTATAAACAGGTAGAAAAATAATTCTTACTCTCTAGGGGTGCTATGCATATTAAATTAAATAATCCATGGGAGCATTCTCCCCATGGTCACAGTCCATTAAACATGGGCTATTTCCATCATGGAACCTTCCAGAATCCTTCTGTCTAGACAAGGAAATGTGCACGGACCCCCCATTCCTTCCTGTGCAGATGGCACAGGTGTTGCTCAGCTCTCTGGTTCTCCACTTAATTGTTCTCACTCCTGTGTGCGAGCACAGGCACCTTCCCTTTCTGAAGGCTGCACAGTCCCCGAGGCGAGGCAGCAGGATTTACTCGGTCCGTGTTCCTTTTTCGGACCCTTTCTAGCTCCCCACTACCACACAGCCTATGGACCGTGGGGATCCTCGTACATATGTCTTTGTGTATCTGTAAGAATCTCTCTCTAGAACTGGAATTACTGGATTGCCCAGGAAAGCAGATCACAAGGTTACCCTTTAAAAGGTAGACCCTACTTTTTCTCGGTCCTCTCACCTGACAGTGACAGGTTCGAATGGGTCATTTCCGGAAACCTTGAGCCACTTGGGAGGCACATGTCGCCTGAATGCTCACGTCTGCCTTGAGCCACTGCCACAGGTTCTCCATGAACTGCTGCACCTCCAGCCACTGCTGCAGGGCCCTCGGGGCTCCGCTGGGGAGCAGGTGAGCCTGGCGCCCTGCAGCGTGTAGTACCGCCAGCGCTGCTCCCTGGCCTCCCGGTACCCGGAAAGGCCTCTCACTGGGACTGTGACGAGGAACTGGCTAGGGGACAACACCTGGGGTCCGAGAGGAGAGAGAGCACGAGTGTGAGGTCACAGGTGTGCCCTGGAGGTCACAGGCGTGCCCTGGAGCCACCTGCTGAGCCAGGCAGCTCCGTTAACCACTCAGCCCTCAGCAATGTGACGAGGTGGACGGGAACGGCACCTGCCTATTGCGAGGGCCCATCCTGTCCTGCCACTGACCCCCCGTGATGCCTCGAGTAGCACATGAAGTCACCGAGCCCTTGGCTTCGTGAGTCTGCAAGGAAGAGGCATGAAGGAAACCTGGGCTTTGCAGGGCACCTCATGTTTACGGGGAGGAGTTTTCTCCCAGAAAGACATTTCCCAGGATGTAGTTCTAGGAAAAGTAATGTTGTGCTTCTATTCCTAGTCACGGGTCTACTTTTGTCTAATTTAGGAGGCAGTGGAAGTGGGTGGGAGAGGGGGGGCGGAGATGTGCTGACATTCCAGGATCTAATCTAGTTTTATCATTTGCATCCTAGGGTGAATTTCCCAGGATCTTACTGTTTCAAAATGCAACAAGTCCCAGAATCTTATGGGTGGTCCCTACCTCCACTGACCTCGGAGTGTACGCACCAGTACATCATGTGCTCACATACTAATGCTTTTGCTCATTCATTCATTCAACAGAAGTTGAGTGTCTACCGCAGGCTGCACCCTGCTGGGGGCTGGGAACGGAGCCATCAACACACATGATCCCTACAAACGAGGGACATAGTCGGGTGGGAGAGAGGGGCGTGAATACAGATATCTTTAACACAAATGGAAGGGGTTCTTGTGTGCCGTAAGAAAAATCGAGATCCAGGGGCACGGGGATCCAGAATAATCCAGAGCCTCGCTTCGCCTGTCCCTGAAAGGAAGAGAACCCTCGTGTCTGCTCAGCGAGATTGTCTGCAGGCGAGATCGTTCTGGGAGGACGGCTTCGCCCACTCCACAGTGGTGCATGAACGTGCGCGGGCTGGTACCCTGGCGGCTTACAGCTCTGGAGGCTCCTCGGCAGGGACAGGGGTTCCGAGGCGGCTTGGAACCCCTGTTTCTAAAGGCCACCTCTCCCATTGCCTTCCCTCCCCACCTGCAACCCACAGAATACTTCCAGCCATTTTCTCGACAATTCCCTCTGCCCAGCCCCCAATCTATGGTTACTGTGAGAGTGGCACAGGCCTGGCTCAGGGCCCCAGGGTGCCTTCTGGCTTCCGCGCCCCATAGGACTGACCTTGCCCTGTGACTTCCCCGTCTCAGTCTCCATCAGCTGGAAGTTGGAATGTGGGCGCTCACATGAGTGTGTAAGCGGTAAAAACTCAGTCCCCGAGGAAACAGGCAGTACCGCTAGTATTCTCAGTGGTGTCAGCGCCTGTCACGTGCGGTTCCCGGGAGCCCCGGGTGGGCGCCCAGAGGCGAGGGAGGCCGCTCACCGTGATGTTCCCGTTGTACATCAGGGAGTACGGGATGGCTTGGAAGCGGATGTCCTGGTTGCTGATTTCTGTGGTCAGGTGGTAGATGACCTTCTGCACCTCCTCCACCATCTGGGACACCCGCTGGGCGCCTCTGGTCCACCTGGGGGGCGGGGAAGCAGCACAGGGGTTATTTCTGGGGCTGCCCCGGGCACTGGCATAAGGAAGTGACAGGACAGGACACAGTGGGGTGACCACAGGAGCAGGGCTTCCGGGAGAGGGGCTTCAGGGCTGATGGTGCTTGTCAGTGCTTGAGAGCTCACTTCTAAAATAGAGGCACCCATTCGTCGGGCTGGCGTGGCTTCATTGGTGAGCATCAACTTGTGAACCAGGGAGGTCACAGTTCGATTCCTGATCAGGGCGCATGGCCGGGTTGCGGGCTCCATCCCCAGTGTGAGGTTTGCAGGAAGCAGCTGATCAATGATTCTCTCTCATCATTGATGTTTCTCTCTCTCTCTCTCTCCCTCTTCCTTCCTCTCTGAAATCAATTTTAAAAATCTTAAAAAAATAAAATAGAAGCATGCATTCAAGTGTGAGTTCACAGACTTGGGAGGTCACAGACATTCCCTGCCGTTTGGTTGGTGCCCCATTTCCACATGCTGGCGCACAGCGAACAAGACAACAGCGAACAAGACAGGGATACTTGCCCTCCAGTTGAAAATTCAGGACCTAGGTATATATGTACACACATATACACACGTGTACATATACATACAGGGTGGGGCAAAAGTAGGTGTACAGTTGTTCATATGGAAAAATAATGCAATAATTAATAAATGATAATACAAGGATAAATTCTGTTTCGCGAGCTCACAACTGTAAACTTACTCATGCCCCCCTGTATGTGTGTGTGTGTGTGTGTGTGTGTGTGTGTACAATGTGATATCAGGTAGGGTAAGTCCCATGAAGAAAAGTCACATGGGATGAGGGATTAGAGAATAAAAAGGCTACTATTTTGGAATCAGGTGGCCAGGGAAGTCATCTCTAAGGAGGTGACTTTGAGTGGGCCCTGCTGACAGCTGGGGAAAGCACATTCCTGGCCCCCAAAGCAGGAGCACGCCTGGCAAAGCCGGGGGGCCAGCAAGGGTGCCCCAGGGGCTGGAGGCCGGGAAATGGCAGGGCCAGACCATCACGCAGGGGTTGTGAACTGTGGGGAGGCGATGACGTTAGGGGGCGATGACACCTCCTGTCCAGGCTGGTGACTATGAAACGGGTTCGCCCGTGTGGAGATTCAACAGTTTAACGTCCAGCGACTGCTTCCCTCCATGTCCATAAACCACGGCTCCCTTCTCCTCGGAACTCCCCCCTCCTGGACCTGCTGACTCTGCACAGCAAGTCTCCAAAAATTGGGATATACCCCCAGAAAACTGAACCCCAAAAATACATGCCTTTAGAGATATGCAAGGTTTAGGGAAATAGATGTTTGTGGGAAACACAATGGAATTTTTAGTCAACTCCAGGAGAGACAGAAAAATCCAAATCATTTTTGGATGGGAAGTCTGTAAGTTTTTTCTGAAACAGAGGCATGGCTCCGTGGTTGAGTGTTGACCCATGAACCAGGAGGTCACGGTTCGATTCCCAGTCAAGGGCACGGGCCCAGGTTGAGGGCTCTCTTCCCAGTAGGGGGTGAGCTGATCGATGATTTTCTCTCATATTGATGTTTCCATCTCTCTCCCTCTCCCTTACTCTCTGAGATAATTTTTTTTTTAAAAAAAAGAGGGAATGGGAGACAATCAAGTGAAGACAGAGGTAAGCAACTCCTCTAGGAAGTTGGCTAGGGAAGGAAAAACAAACAAGGACACCGACAGGTATTTTCAAAATGACACGCAGGTTCAAGCACGTTTAAATGCTGACTGAGAAGAGCCAGTGGAGCAGCAGGGGTGGGGGTGGGGGCGGAGGGCAGAGCCACTGAGTAAGGGTTTCCCAGCCAGGAAGAGCTGGGCAAATGCAGAAACCCGGTGAGGACTCCACCGGTGCCAGGAGGAAGGAAAGATGGGTGCAAACACAGAGGAGAGGGCAGGGAATGTGGGAATCCGAGACTTCCTGTCTGATGACTGTTTTCTTTCTGAGCAGGAGTCCAGGCAATGGGCTGAGAGGGAGGACAGAGGTGGGAGGGAGGGACTGCGGGTGACAGACTTTGGGAATAGCTTCTCTAAGGAATGAGGGGCTGCCTGGGCACATGTGTGAGATTGTCAGGCAGAGACCAAGAAAGTGGTGGGTGGGCCTATGAGTCTGTGGGTGGGCCTATGAGTCTGTGGGTGGGCTCATGAGTCTGTGGGTGGGCTCATGAGTCTGTGGGTGGGCCTATGAGTCTGTGGGTGGGCCCATGAGTCTGTGGGTGGGCTCATGAGTCTGTGGGTGGGCCCATGAGTCTGTGGGTGGGCCCATGAGTCTGTGGGTGGGCTCATGAGTCTGTGGGTGGGCCCCACTGTAAGATGCTCTCAGCACAAAGCTAACAGTTGAGGGGCGAAGCCTGGGGTTTGCTGGGCAAGATGTGCAGGTGGCTGAGAGAGCACGGGAGGGTTTCAGCGGCGGGCCACGTTTCGCACTCTGGTCAGAGAATGGACAAAGCCGGGTTAGTAGGTGAGGGGACATCCGATGACCAGAAGTCTGACCAGGAACAGCAGGGGAAAGTAACACAAGAGCTGACGATAGAATGTTGTGGTCAGAGTGGTTGGGAACCGCATCTCACAGTAAAGTTCTCAGTGTTGTGAGCACCGAGGCTAAGCCAGCCCTCCCAGTGCCCTGGCCGTGGGTAAGTTACGCTACACTTGTCAGCATGCAGATTCAGTCACTCTCGCTAAGCACAGTGTATGCACAAGCAGCCATGAGAGCACCCATTCATCCCTTAAGGGCGCCATCCATGGTTGGCCTCCCTCTCTCCAGGCAGCTCTATGTACGCGTCCCCATCCCGGGCTACGTCCCTCTCCCCTGAACCAGTGTCAGGCCCATTGCTGTCCCACACATCACCTGCTACTATTAATAGCTCAAGTTTGTGGACAACTTTTACCGTTTCAAATATAAATTATTTGGACGTCAAGATTGTTCCCTATAATAACATGCTGACCCACTTGCATGGCAAATGCTTCCTTGAGAGAGAGGCACGGAGATGGCACTGAATAGTGTGCCAGGAACGAAATGTCACACGGGCGTGGTCACACCCCGAGCATGTGGCCCGTGCAGATGTCACCCATGGTCAGTGCCACTGGGGAAAATGCTGAGGCCTTCCTTCCCGACAACAGGAAGTCAGACTTTTAATTCTGGAATTGCATTTAATTCCAAGAACCGGTTTGTGTGTTTCTAAATGCCGGCCGGTGTGGCTCAGTGGTTGAGCATCGACCCAGGAACCAGGAGGTCATGGTTCGATTCCTCGTGAGGGCACAGGCCCAGGCTGCGGGCTCGACCCGGAGCACAGAGTCTCTCTCTGGTAGCAGACCCATCCCAGACCTGTGTTTTGGGCACAGTATTCTGCACAAAGCAGTGCCCAGTGTGTTTATGGAGATGCGTACAGAGGGGTTTAGCAGAAGAAATGCGGCTTTGGGGTAGAAAAAGAGTAGACTGAAACCTCAGCATCCTCTTCCTAGCTCTGTGACTTCGGACCAGTTACTTAACTCACAGGAGCCTCCGTTCCCTCCTCTGTAAACACGGGGGGATGGGCATGCACCCCATAGCTGTTGGTTAGATTAAGTGAGACACTGTACGGGCCTCAACCTGCCAGCACCTTTCACACTATTCCTGCATTGTCTTCAATGAGCCGTGAACATAATTCTGGCCACGTATGTGCAAAGATAGCGTGTGAATTTCAGGGGGAATAAAAATATCCAAGACTCTCTTCTTCGCCCCAGAAACTGAGCAACAATAAAACAATATAACATTGACGTTACCACCCCAAGATAATAACAAGAACAGCCTCAGGAGTCCATGTACAATTGATTGTCAGATAAATGTGTTCACTAATAACACGAGAGGAGTCCACAGGAAGGCAAACACGGTTTGTGCTGCGGTGCCCGGGACATTGCGTTGAGAAAGTGGACTCAGCTGAGTTTGATGGGTGTCTATGGGGCAGAAAAGTGGGAGCAGAGAGGCTCTCTCCCCTGGTGGGGCGTGGGGGGAAGCTGGGGCCTGAGACCTCAGGAAAGTTCTGGTGGGGCGGGAGTGGCAGACAGCCCCCTGCAGGGTGAGGAGGGGTGAGGAAGGGGGTAGAAGGTGAGGAGGGGTGAGGAGGGGTGTGTGGGAGAGTACCCGTCCTCACCTTATCCAGCAGGCAGGCTTCGAAGTCGTCCGCGACCAGGGGTTGCATGGCTCCCTGCTGAGTCCCGAGTGGAGGCTCCATCCTGTTGCTTGAGGGGAGGACAGCGCTGTGAGCGGCTCCTCCCAACAGCGTCAGCCTCTCTGCTAGATTCTCTGGGGACGTGTGCGTGGACCAGAGACTGGCCTTCTCGATTCTTCACTTAAGCTCCTATTTCCAAACAGGGAGCATCCATCTGTTATCTTTGGGAGGATTTAAAAAATCATTTAAAAAGGAGAGTTGATGAAATAGAATTGGAGCCCAACCTAATTTTATTCCACTTAGCGCTATGCTTTGGCCGAAGTGCAGTGTTCCAAGTTGTCCTTCCCGTCCAATACGGGGCAGAATGACCTCAGCTGGCGTCTCCACCCCTCACGCTCCGGTCCTACAACAGGTGCCCCCCGGGGCTCAGTATCTTATATCCCCTCCTCCTTCTCCTGTTGACAGTAAATATCTCGTGCCCTCCACCCAGAAAACCTGGATTATTTTCCTTCTTTACAATAAACAAAACAGGAAACTGCCTAACAACCAGCCTGGCACCCATAATTGTGCCCACAAACAAGCGATTAGGTCTTGTCAACCAGATCAGGGCACGATCTGCATATAAAAAAGTGCACGCACACACACACTCACACACACAGGCACACATGTGCACACACACAGGCACACACGCGCACACACAGGCACATGCACAGGCACACACACAGGCACACGCACACACACGCACACAGGCCCACACACAGGCACACGTACGCACACCCACCAATGGCAGGACAGG